>NW_006921620.1:16569307-16578667 GCF_000298275.1 Orycteropus afer afer
AAATATAAAAGCAAGATTACAGCCTAGAATCCTCTATGAGGCAATTCTACTCTATCTACTCTATCACACAGAGTCAGAACTGATTTGATGGTACCCAGTGCAGGCACCCTAACATAATCATCATAAAATCTCCTCCTAAGTAAAAAAAAAAAAAAAAAAAAAAAGATTTGAGGATAACTCAATCAAAGAGGCTATGATATGGTAAAAACATAAATATGTATAAGTAACTGAACATTGTGGAGAGGATGGGGAGTTACAAGAGTTGTTTGGATAGAAGAATGACACCATCTTATCTACTATTTAGAAAGAAAAATATGAAGTGGGAGAGAATGACAGGAAGAAGTGATTAGAAATAGTAATAATGTAAATGGAAAGGAAAGAAATAAATTTTAATATGCCCACAATTTAACAAACAGGTGGTCAAAAATAATTCCTAAATGCCCCAAAGAATAGATAGGTTAGTTGAGCTCTCCTAAGAGTACATAGCAATGTAGAGCTTTGGTACCCTCATTATCTAGTTTGGAGTTTTTTCATAGTAGGCTAGGCTTTATCATTTCTGCCCTAGTCCCTAGACAACAATAAGACCAATTTAATGGTTCTGAAAACTAACAGTACGAATTACTACAAGGTCAACAACACTAATTATCATGATTGTTGTGGCATTAAAAAAAAAAAAAGGAAGGAAATGAGTTCTATGTTTTTTAAAGTAATACATTTTTTCCAAACTAGAAACGTATTATACAAACAGAGGAACATATAGCAATATTCAAAAGTCACTCACGCAACAGCCTGTAAAAGGAGAAGTGTTTCATAATGATGAGAATATTATACAACCTTTTCCCTGAAGTCAGCCACAACTGATAATGAGGTTTTGTTCAGAAATCATTGCTACCTGGTTTCGTGGAACTGTTTCATTTATCTGTCCTTTCTAATGTCTCAAAAGCATTTTAATCCCCAAATTTTTACAAAAGAATTAATATATTCTATCATAATAATAATTAATAATAATAAATGACAAATATCACATAAAGAAAGTATTTTAAAATTTATAACTTATCTTTGTTTGGTCTGTAAGATTCAGGTAAAATATTAAGGATTGAATAAAAAGACTGGAAGAGAATAAATATACCAAAATACTAAGTATGGTTACTTGTAGATAGTGGGGCTACGGATGCTTCTTATTTTTAACTTATTGTATTTTCCTAATGTTGTACAATGAGAATTTAAAAAAAAAAAAAAAACTCATTGCCGTCGACTCGACTCAAAACTGACTCACAGCGACCCCTCCTTGGGTTTCTGAGGCGGTATCACTACAGAAGTAGATTGCCCAATCTTTCTTCCCTATCATCTCTCCTTTAAATTATGGCAAAAACCTCCTAATTAGTTTCCCTGTTTCTAATTTTGCCTGGCAGCAATTCTATCACCACTTACCAAAAAGAGGTATCTTTTGAAAATATCAGATCAAGTATTTCTACTGCTTAAAATCCTCCAGGCAGTATATGTCACTTAGAACAAAATCTGAACTCCTGATACTGCGTTACAGAGCCTAGTGATCCAATTCCTACCTACCTACCTGACCTCAGATCACTCTTCTCTGGTCTGCTATGCTCCAAGTCTTTTTTTTTTTTTTCGGTTCTTTTAGCAAGTCAAGCTCATCCCCACTTTAGGGGGGTCTTGTTCCTACCAAGTGTTCTCTGAGTGGAATATGCTAGTTGATTCACTTCTAACCTTAAATGTCATTTCCTTCAAGAATCCACCTACTACACTCAACTACAGTTACACTTTCTAACACATCAGTCTACTTGAATTTCTTATACTTTACAAATACCTGACATTTATTTTGTCTAGTGACTCTTGCTCTACCTGGAATGTAAGCTCCTTTAGAGTATAGACCTTGTTAGTTGGTTTATCAGTGTATCTAAAGACACTCAGTAGGCAAGTATAAGTAGGCAAATAGTATTTGTTGAATAATAGAATTACTATTCATCAAAATGATGGCTAACAACAATCTCTAATACAGTTTACATTTTGCAAGGAAAATTATCATTAGGAATATGAAGTCTGGGTTAAGGAATTTATTTTAAAATCAACTCTGAAGTCATTTATTATATACAAGAATGACATTTAAATTTTACTGGAATTGTTAGAAACCTATGCAACTACTTATCTTCAACAATACCGATAATGAAGAGGTTATAAACTACAAAGTTAATGAAAAATACTGACTGATCGATTCTGAACTCTCTATGCTACTTCTTTAGGAAAAAAACGTACACACAAAACAAAAAGTGTTGATAAACTGGTAGTTTAAAAATTTTTGCCCATTCCTACGTTAGGAATGTCACATTGTTACTTTTTAATCAAAGGCAAAAATGTTGGAAACCATATACTGTTCAAGTCTGTCATAGCACCTGAAGTAGCACTTCTGTTCAGTACTTCGGCTGTTTTTGACCTCATGAAAAAAACTCTTTCACGGAGATGACGGACAGAATGAGTTTCAAAAGTGGTGCCCACTTCCCTTTTAAAATATTGAGCAAGAGTATGGGAAGGTAACTTGTTAACATTCTAAATTTAGAAAGCATATTTCTGGAAACTAAAATCTATTTTTTCAATCCTGCCATGTTAAAATAAAGGTAAGAATTCTTTCACCTTCTAAGAAAGTTTTTTATTTGCCTTAGTTGGTGGGTCTCAAAGTATGGTCCCTATACCACCTTCACCATCACCTGAGAATTTGTGAGAAATGAAAATTCTTACACTCCATCCCAGATCTACTATATCAGAAACCTCGGGAGGAAGCCCCAGCAATCAATGTTTTATAAGCCTCCAGGTAATTCTGGTGCACACTAAAGCTGGAGAACAACTGGCATAGGTTATTGTTTTTTCCATAACTGCTAGTCTAAATAATAAAGAGAAAGACTAAACCCACTGCTGTCGAGTCGGATCCAACTCATAACGACCCCTCCTTGGGTTTCCGAAATGGTATCACTACAGAAGTAGATTGCCCAACCTTCCTTCCAAGTAGTGGCTAGTGGGTTTGAACCGCCAGCCTTCTGGTTAGCAGTCAAATGCCTTAGGCACTATGCCACACCAGAGCTCCCAGAAAAAGACTAGCTATTAAGAATTGATAGACAAGGAAGGGGACTTTGACAAAATTCTCACATGAGGCAGGACATCCATCTATTCATTTTAAATTTTAAGTATGTCATGCATATAATGATATTGTTTTAATAACTTTTATCTCAGAAAACTTTAGATAAGGAATTGATAATTACCTCTTTCTTTTAGGATATGAATATAACTTGGGTGGTAAAGAAATATACTTTAATTGTAGAGTTATCCGTAAGACAGAAGCCAAAATGGCACGTCCTTTGTTTCTTATAAGCAGTAAGTTATTTCATCATATGCAGATTAGATAATAAAACCAAGATGGGGAAAATATATTGTGGCTACTTAAAAAAAAAAAAAACATAAAAATTATAGGAAAATTAAGTATTTTGAAAAAATAACATAAAACATATATGAAAGTGTATTTAAATGTAGATGTGAACTTAGCAGCTTACATTGAGATGAAATTGTCAGTTCTGACAGTAAATTCACTCTCAAATGCCTTCATCCATTTTAACTAAGAGAACAATTACATCTCACCTCTCTATCAGTATAAAAACCAAACATCAAACTCACTGCTTTCGAGTCGATTCGACTCATAGCAACCCCTCCTTGGGTTTCTGAGGTGGTATCTCTGCAGTAGATTGCCCAATCTTCCTTCTGAGGAGTGGCTGGTGGGTTTGAACCGCCAGTCTTCTGGTTAGCAGTCAAATGCCTTAGGCATTACGCCACCAGAGCTCCTCTCTGTCAATATAGAAGGTCAAAAGAAGGACAGGGACATACAGGTTTAGCTCTAGCCAGCCTGGATAACAGATTTACATATGACGAAGACAAGGATTCTTTTTTTTTTTTTTTTCAATCTTTTAAAAAAAGGAAGACACTTTAAATTAAATAGTTATGATAATTTAGAGCAAAATATGATGGAGAAAAAGACCTACTTAATGTTCCTCACTAGAAAAAAAAAAATGAAATCAATACAAAAGCCTACATCAGTGAGATACACTTCTGAGGACAATATACCATGGGAGACCAGAAGGCCAACATTTGCACAGAGAGAAAGGTAAGGAGGCAGGAATGCATAGGAGAGGACACAAGAAAAGGGTTACCACAGGGAAGAAGTGAGAGGAGAGGTATTACACTTCCAGGAACGTAACCAGTGTCATAAAACAAAATCAGTATGAACTATTGAATATAATAAAATGAATCTGCTTTGTAAAACTTCACTACAATCACAATAAAAATTAAAAAATATATACATACATTATTGTTTTTTGTTAGTTGATGTCGAGTCTATTCCTACTCACAGAAATCCAATGTGTGCAGGGTACAACTGCTCTAGAGTTTTCAGAGCCCAGGTAGCTCAGTGTTTAAGTGCTTGGCTGTTAACTGAAAAGTCATGTTTAGTACTTACCACTATGTAGGAGAAAGAGTGGTAATCTGTTTCTGTAAAGATTAAGGAGCTTTGGTGGCACAGTGCCTAAGGCATGTGACTGCTAACCAGAAGGTTGGTGGTCCAAATCCACTAGCTGCTCCACGTAAGGAAGATGGGGCAATCTACTTTACCACCTTAGATTTACCACCTTGGAAACACAACGGGGGTCACTATAACTCAGAATTGACTTGATGCCTTGGAATCCCTATGGGGCAGTTTACTCTGACAGAGTGACTATGAGTTAGAATCAACTTGATGGCAATGGGGTTGGTTTTGGCTTTATAGAGTTTTCAAAACTGTGACCTTTTGGCAGCAGATCATCAGGCCTGTCTTCCAATGTGCCCCTGGGTGGGTTCAACCCTCTAACCTTTCAAACCTCCAAACTTTTGGCTGTTAGTCCAGTGCATAACCATTTGCATCAACAGGAACTCCATCTATTCCATTAACTTACGTTTTATACATTTTTAATCATCACATTATTTATTTCCTTATTTATTTCCTTTCTCCTAGCAATGTCAATTCTTAAAAAGTAGCATTATCAAAAGATTTTTTTTTTTTTTTTCAAATTGTGATTTGGGTAAAAGTTTACAGAGCATATTCACTTTCCATACAATAGTTCACACACACATTGTCTCTTGACAATGACTATAATTTGCCCAATGCAACACCTCCCCTCTCACTTCCTCCCGATAGTTGCCTCTTTCCTGTGTCCATCCCTCCATGCACTCCTGCTCCCTGAACTGTCTCCCTGTGCATAAACAGCCCTTCTTTTTCCCATGATTGTTCTCTTCAAGAAGTGTATCTACCTCAGGTAAATGTTCAACTCCTATGCCTGTCTTTTGCTTGGCTGGAAGCCACAGGTGTGGGTTCAATTCCAGACCTGAAGGACAGCTAGGGGCCATAGCCTCAGTGGTTCCAACAGGCTCTATCAGACCAGCAAATCTGGTCTCTTTCTTTCCCCCCTCCCCCAAAAGATTTTGAGTTTTGTTCCACATTGTTGTCCCACTCTATCCAGGATCTCCTACATAGATCCCCGAGTGGTTGACAGTGGTAGCCGGGCACCATCTAGTTCTTCTGGCCTCATAGAAAAGACTTTGTTTTTAACCTCTCTTTGTCATTTACTAGATGAATGACCTTGGGAAAGTTTTCTCATCTTTAGCATTCATTGCTAAGACATTTTATGGTTCTATGAATAGCATTCAATGTACTCTAAGAAATATTCAGAAAGATTTTAAAGTATAAAAAACACTTGAACTGGCAAGATTTTTTAAAAATCATCATTTTACTGTTGTTGTTGTTGTTGTTGTTGTTATTTGCCATCGAGTAAGCCCCGACTCATATTTTACTATCATTTTACTAGAAGACTAAAAGATAGCAAAAGTTTACGTCATTTCAAATTTAATAACTAAGGGATGAATGCTAAAAGGGAAATCATTTGTACTTTTTCTCCAGTTTTTTACAATCAAAGGCAGTATTTCTGAGATGACTTGCCATCTAAGTATTTCTGACATGACTGGTCAATTAAATTGAGCTACTCTTCTAAGGTAACACAGAAAACACAGACTCTTCTAAAGGTAAAAGTTAGTGGTTTGAACTCATGAATTACTGCAGGGAAGAAAGATGTGGCAGTCTTCTTCCATAAAGACTACAGCCCTGAAACTCTATGGGGCACTTCCACCCTGTCCTAAAGTGTTGTAATGAGTCAGAACTGACCCGATAGCAAGGGGTATAATGCTATAGACACATCACTGGTGCCTGATGTGTATATATTCGTGTTCTAAATATCCATTTTAAATTATGCACTCAAGGAAACAAACTGAGGTGTGCTTTTACTTCATAGATTCGAAAAATCACCACTTGTTTGTCAGTTTGTCATACTGTGGTGGTTTGCCTGTTGCTGTGAGGCTGGAAGCTATACAACCAGTATTTAAATAGCAGCAGAGCCACCTACGGTGGACAGGTTTCAGCAGAGCTTCCAAACTAAGACAGACTAGGAATGAAGACATAGCCAGGTCCACTCCTGAGGGAAAAAAAAAAAAAAAAAAAGGCCACTGAACACCTTATGGATAGCAAGGAAACAATATCTAATGTAGTGCTGGAAGATGAGCCCCACAGGCTGGAAGACATTCAAAATACTATTGGGGACGAGCTGCCTCCTCAAAGTAGAGGCTATCTTAATGATATGGATGGAGTAAAGCTTTCTGGATCTTTATTTGTTGATGTGGCACAACTTAAAATGAACAGAAACAGCTGCAAACATCCATTAACAACTAGAACGTGGAATGTATGGAGTATGAATGTGTGTGTATGTATTGATAATTATCGATGACTGGAATGTGCAAGTTGGAAACAAGAAGAATCAGTAGTTGGGAAATATGGTGGCCTTGCTGATAGAAATGAAGCTGGAGATCACGTTAGAATTTTGCATGACCAAAGACTTACTTATTGCAAATACCTTTTGAAACAACATAAATGGTGACTATACAAGTGGACGTTGCCAGATGGAATACACAGGAATCAAATCAACTACATCTATGAAACAGGCAGTGGAGAAGCTCAATATCACTATTCAGAACATGGTCAGGGACCGAATATGGATCAGACCATCATTTGCTTACATGCAAATTTAAACTAAAGTTGAAGAAAATTAAAACAAGTCCACGACAGCCAAAATTTGACCTTAAGTATTTTGTTGTTGTTGTTAGGTGCCACTGAGTCAGCTCTGATTCATAGCAACCCTATACACAACAGAACAAAACACTGCCGGTCCTGCCCTAGCCTCACAATCCTTGCTATACCTGAGCCTGTTGTTTCAGCCACTGTGTCAATCCATCTTGTTGAGGGCCTTCCTCTTTTTCACTGACCCTCCACTTTACCAAGCACGATATCCTTCTCCAGGGAACAGTTCCTTCTGACAACATGACCAAAGTAGGTGAGACCAAGTCTGGCCATTCTCGCTTCCTAGGAGGATTCCGGCTGCACTTCTGGGACAAATTTAGTTGTTCTTCTGGCAGTCTGTGCTACTTTCACTATTCTTCACCACCACCACAACTCATAAACATCAACTCTTCTTCAGTCTTATTCCTTGTCCATCTTTCAGAGGGTAATGAAAATACCACAGCTTGAGTTAGGTACACCTTAGTCTTCAAATAGACATTCCTGCTCTTCAGCAATTTAAAAAGGTCTTTTGCAGTAGATCTGCCAGTGCAATACACGTCTGATGTCTTGACTGCTTATTCCATTGATGTTGATTGTGGAACCAGGTAATATGAAATCTATGACAACTTAAATCTTCTCTCCAGTTATCATGATGGTGCTTATTGGTCCAGTTGTGAGGATTTTTGTTTTATGTTGAGGTGTAATCCATAATGCAGACTGTAGTCTTTACTCTTCATTAGAAAGTGCTTCAAGTCATTTTCACTTTCAACAAGCAAGGTTGTGTCATCTGCATACTTGTTGATGTTTTTGTTGTTAGGTGCCATTGAGTTATCTTCAACTCATAGCAACCCTATGCACAGCAAAACAAATCACCGTCCGGTCCCGCACCAGCTCCGCGATCCCTGCTATACTTGAGCCCATCGCTGCAGCCACTGTGTCAATCAATCCATTTCATTGAGGGCCTTCCCCTCTTTTGTAAACCCTCCACCTTACCAAGTATGACATCCTTCTCCAAGGAACGGTGCCTTCTGATAACATAACCAAGTAGGTGAGACAAAGTCTGGCCATTCTCACTTCCCAGGAGCATTCCAGCTGTACTTCCTCCAGCACAGATGTGTTAGTTCTTTTAGCAGTCCATGGTATTTTCAGCATTCTTTGCCAGCTACACAACTCAAAAGCATCAATTAATTCTTCTTTGGTCTTCCTTATTCATTGTCCAGCTTTCACAAGCATATGATGCAATTGAAAATATCATGGCTTGTGTCAGGTGCACCCTAGTCCTCAATCAAGGAGACATCTTTGCTCCTCAGCACTTGAAAGAGGTCTTTTGCAGCTGACTTCCCCAGTGTTATACATCATCTGATGTCCTGACTGCTGCTTCCATTGGCATTGACTGTAGAACCAAGCAATGTGAAGTCTCTGACAACTTCAATCTTTTTTCCATTTATCATGATGCTGCTTATAAATCCACTTGTGAGGATTTTGTTTTCTTTATATTGAGATGTAATCCATACTGCAGACTGTATTCTTCAGTCTTCATCAGTAAGTGCTTGAAGTCATCCTCACTTTCAGCAAACAAAGTTTTGTCGTCAGCGTATTGCAGGTTGTTAATGATTCTTCCTCCAATTTTGATGCTATGTTCTTCATATAGTCCAGCTTCTCGGATTATTTGCTCAGCATATAAGCTGAATAAGTAAGGTGAAAGGATACAACCCTGACGCACTCCCTTCTTGATTTTAAACCACACACTGTCCCCTTGATCTGTCTGAATGACAGCCTCCTGGTCTATGTACAGGTTCCTCATGAGTATAAGTAAGTGTTCTGGAATTCCCATTCTTCTGAATGTTATCTACAGTTTGTTATGATTCACACAATCAAATGCTTTTGCATTGTCAATAAAACACAAGTAAACATCTTTCTGGTATACTTTGCTTTGAGCCAAGATCCATCTGACATCAACAATATCACTTGTTCCATGTCCTCTTCTGAATCCAACTAGCACCTCTGGAAGTTCTCTGTCGATATACTGCCACAACCATTTTTGAATTATCTTCAGTAAGATCTTACTTGTATGCGATATTAATGATACTGTTCAATAATTTCTACATTCTGTGGAATCACTTTTCTTCAAAATGGGTATAAATGGGTACAAATCTCTTTCACTC
>NW_006921620.1:16579879-16615209 GCF_000298275.1 Orycteropus afer afer
TTAGGGCAGATCTTGAAATAATCTTTGTGATGATGAATGCCATGCCATTCCTCTTCAAACTGTCATTCCTGGCATAGTAGATCATATGGTTGTCTGGTTCAAAATGGCCAAAACCAGTCCATTTCAGCTCACTAATGCCTAGGATATCAATCTTTATGCATTCCATTTTATTTTTGACAACTCCAATTATCCTAGATTCATACTTCATACATTCTATGTTCCAATTATTAATGGATGTTTGGAGCTGTTTCTCCTCAATTTGAGTCGTGTCACCTCAGCAAATGGAGGTCCTGAAAGCTTTACTTTATCCATATCAGTAAGGTTGTTTCTACTCTGATGATGCAGCTCTTTCCCAGTAGTATTTTGAGCACCTTCTGCCCTAAGTGCCTCGTCTTCCTGTACTGTATCAGACAGTGTTTCTGGGCTATTCATATAATTGCCTAGTAATATAACAGACAGTGTTTCTCTGCTATTCATAAGGTTTTCCCTAGTCAATTCTTTGAGAAGTGGATGGCCTCTTCCTTCTTCCTAGTCTGTCTCAGTCTGCAAACCACGTTGAAACCTGTGAACCATGTGCAACCCCGCTGGCATTTAAAATACCAGTGGCACAGCCTCAGGCCTCACAACAACATGCCACCAGAGCACGACAAATCAACAGACAAGTTTGTCTCCCTTCGAAACCTCTCCACCCTCCCCTTACCTGGATCCCTGCCACTTGCTTGCTCTGTCCTGGACGTCCTGGCTTTCCTTTCCTTTCCACTTTTCCTGCTGCTTGGGGTTGGGGCCTCAGTCCCTCCCCTTAACTGGATCCCTCTACCACTTGCTCGCTCTGTCCTGGACATCTGCATACTGCAGGTTGTTAATGACTCTCCCTCCAATCCTGATGCTGCATTCTTCTTCACATAGTCCAGCTTCTCAGATCATTTGCTTAGCATACAGATTGAACAAGTATGAGGAAAGATACAACCCTAATACACTCTCTTCCTGATTTTACACCATGCACTATATCCCCCTGTTTTGTTCAAATGACAGTCTCCTGGTCTATGTACAGGTTCCCCATGAGCAAACTTAAGTGTTCTGGAATTCCCATTCTTCTCAATGTTATCCATAATTTGCTATGATCCACACAGTCTAATGCATTTGCATAGTCAATAAAATAAAAGTAAACATCTTTTTGGTATTCCTTGTTCTGAGCCAAGATCCAGCTGACATCAGCAATGATAGCCTCCATTCCACATTCTCCTGTGAATCCAGCCTACATGTCTGCAAGTTACTGGTCAATAAACTGCTACAACAGTACTTGAATTATCTTAAGCAAGATTTTACTTGTGTGTGATACTAATGATATGGTTCAATAATTTCCACATTCTGTGGAATAACCTTTCTTTGGAATGGGTACAAATATGGATCTCTTCCAGTCAGTTGGCCAGGTCTTCCAAATATTTTGGCATATATGAGCACAATATCTGTTTGTTGAAACATCTCAATGGCTATTCCGTCAATTCCTGGAGGCTTGTTCTTCCAATTCCTTCAGTGCAGCTTCAAATTCTTACTTCAATATCATTGCTTCTTGATCATATGCCACCTTCTGAAATGGATGAACACTGACCAATTCTTTTTGGTATAGTGACTCTGTGTATTACTTCCATCTTCTTCTGATGATTCCTGCATCATTCAATATTTTGTCCATAGAATCTTTCAATACTGCCAACTCAAGGCTTGAATTTTCTCTTCAGTTCTTTCAGCTTGAGAAATGCCGAGTGTGTTCTTCCCTATTGGTTTTCTAACTCCAGGTCTTCGCACATTTCATTATAGTAATTTGCTTTGTCTTCTCAAGCTGCTCTTTGAAATCTTCTGCTCAACTCTTTTATTTTGCCATTTTGTTGTGGTTATGTTTGTGTGTAAACTTGGCTGGGCCTGGTTGAGTGGCTAGGCAGCTGGTGGTAGTTATTCCCCATGATGAGACTGGCAATCAATCCATGGTGGGATCTACCACAAGCAGCTGAGTAGCTGCTTTGGGTATGTGGTCTGCTTGCCATATATAAGAAGCAGCTTTGGGAATGGTTTCTAGCATATGGCAAACTTGGGCCCTGCATGAAGTCATGTCATTGTTCAGCAGCCTGCCATGCTCTGCCAACATTGGGACTTACAATGGACTTGAATTAATGGCCTGCCATGTGGTTTGGTAACATCGGGACTATGCTGTTTTATTTGTCGACCTTGGGCTGGGTAGCCTCAGCTGCCAGCATCTGTCTGAGTGAAGAAATGCCTCTAGCTTCAATGAGCCGGGAGCAAGAGGCAGAGCTGAAGCCCACGGTCGAGGGGCTTTCATACAGACCCTAGTGCCTGGCACTTTGAACTCAGACTTCTAGCCTCCTGAACTGCGAGAGAATAACCTCCTGTTTGTTAAGGCCATCTCACTTGTGGTATATTCTTATCAGAGCGGCACTAGGTATCCAGAACACATTTCTTCCATTTGTTTAGCTACTCTCCCTTCAAAAGCAAGTTTCAGAACCTCTTGTGACATCCATTTTGGTCTTTTCTTCCTTTCCCATCTTTTAAATGACCTTTTGCTTTCTTCATGGATGATGTCCTTGATGTCATCCCTCAATTCATCTGGTTTTTGGTCACTGGTGTCCAGTGCATCAAATCTATTCCTTAGATGATCTCTAAATTCAAGTGGGATATAATCAAGGTCTTATTTTGGCTCTTGTGGACTTGTTTTAATTGTCCCCAGCAGTTGATGGTCTGTTCCACAGTCAGCTCCTGGCTTTGTTTTGGCTGAAGATATTGAGCTTCTCCATCCCTTCTTGCCAGAGATATAGTTGAACTGATTCCTGTGTATTCCATCTGGCAAAATCCCCATGTATAACTGCCATTTATGTTGTTGAAAAAATGTATTTGCAATGAATAAGTCATTGCAAAATTCTATCATGCAATCTCCAGTGTCATTTCTATCACCAAGGTCCTATTTTCCAACTACTTGTGATTCTTCCTTCTTTCCAGCTTCTGCATTTCAATCACCAGTGATAATCAACACATCTCGATTGCATGTTTGGTCAATTTCAGGCTGCAGAAGTTAGTAAAAATCTTCAATTTCCTCATCATTGTCCTTGGTAGTTGGTGAGTAAATTTGAATAACAGTCGTATTAACTGGTCTTCCTTGTAGGCATATGGATATTATACCATCACTGGCAGCATTGTACTTCAGGATAGATCTTGTAACAGTCTTTGTAACATTGAACACCACACCATTCCTCTTCAATTTGTCATTCCCAGCATAGTATATCATATGGTTGTCTGATTCAAAATAGCCAAAACCAGCTGGATGTTTGCAGCTGATTCTTCCCATTTTGCATCATGCCACATTGGCAAATGGAGGTCCTTAAAGTTTTACTCCATCCATTCATCAAGATCAACAATGCTTTTAAGAGGCAACTCTTCCCCAGTCGCATTTTAAGTGCCTTCTGATCTGAGGGTCTCCTCTCCTGGTACTATACTGGACAATGTTTCAGGACTATTCATAAAGTTTTCCAGTAATATATCAGAGTGTTTCACTGCTATTCATAAGGTTTTTCCTGGCCAATTCTTTGAGAAGTTGATGGCCCCTTCTTTCATCCAAGTCTGTCTTAGTCTGGAAGCTCCGCTAAAACCTGTACACCATGGATGACCCTGCTGGTATTTGAAATATTGGTAGCACAGCCTCCAGCCTCACAGCAACACACAAGCCACCACAGTACAACAAACTGACAGATGAGTGGTGCTAAGTATATCCACCCTGAATTTAGAGACCATTTGAAGAACAGACTTGGAGCATTGAACACCAATGACCAAAGACCAGACAAGTTGTAGGATAACAAGGATATCATACACGAAGAAATAAAAAGGTCACTTAAAAGACAGGAAAGGAAGAAAAGACCAAAATGGATGTCAGAAGAAACTCTGAAACTTGTTTTTGAAAGGAGAGTAACTAAAGTGAATGGAAGAAATGATGACACAAAAGAACTGAATATAAGATTTCAAATGGCAGCTCAAGATGACAAAATGAAATATTATAAAGAAATGTACAAAGACCTGGAGATAGAAAATCAAAGGGGAAGGCATTGCTCAAGCTAAAAGAACTGAAGAAAAATGCAAGCTTCAAGTTGCAATATTGAAGCATTCTAACAGCAAGATATTGAATCATGCAGGAAGCACCAAAAGAAGATGGAAAGAATACACAGAGTCACTGTACCTGAAAGAACTGGCTGATGTTCAGCTATTTCAGGAGGGTATATATGATCAAGAACCAATGTCTATTGAAGAAAGAAGTGCAAGCTTCACTGAGGAATTGGCAAAAAACAAGGCTCCAAGAATTTATGGAATACCCATTGAGATGTTCCAACAAGTTTAAGCACTGGAGGTGCTTACTCATCTATGCCAAGAAATTTGTAAGACAAATTGACCAACTCACTGAAGAGATTGATATTTGTGCCCATTTCATAGAAAGGTGACCATCAGAAAGCAGAAATTATCGAACCATATCATTAATATCACATGCAAATGAAATTTTGCTGAAGAGAATTCAAAAAAGGTTGCAGCGGTATATTGACAGGGAAATGCCAGAAATTCAAGCTGGATTCATAAGAAGTTATGGAATGAGGGATATCACTGCTGATGTCAGATGGATCTGGCTGAAAGCAAAGAATACCAGAAAGATGTTTACTTGTGTTTTATTGACTATACAAAGGCATTCAACTGCATGGATTATAATAAATTATGGATAACACTGCAAAGAATGGGAATTCCAGAACACTTAATTGTCCTCATGAGGAACACTTAATTGTGCTCATGAGGAACCTTTACATAGACCAAAAGGCAGTCATTTGTACAAGAAAAAGGGATACTACATGCTTTAACGGGAGCTCTGGTAGCTTAGTGCCTAAGGCACTTGACTGCTAACCAGAAGGCTGGCGGTTCACACCCACCAGCCACTCCTCGGAAGGAAGGTTGGGCAATCCTACTTCTGTAGTGATACTGCCTCGGAAACCCAAGGAGGGGTCACTATGAGTCAGGCCGACTCGACAGCAAATAACAACAACAACAACAACACATGGTTTAAAATCAGGAAATGTGTGCATCATTGTTGTATCTTTTCACCACACTTATACAATCTATTTGCTGAGCAAATAATCAGAGTAGACAGATTACATGAAGAAGAACGTGGCATGAGGATCAGAGGAAGTCTTTAACAACCTGGGATATGCAGATGACACAACCTTCCTTGCTGAAAACGAGTAAGACTTGAAGCACTTACTGATGAAGATCAAAGACTACAGCCTTCAGTATGGATTATACCTCAACATCAAGAAAACAAAAATCCTCACCACTGGACCAATAAGCAACATCTTGATAAATGGAGAAAGACTGAAGTTGTCCAGGATTTCATTTTACTTGGATTCACAATCAACATCCACGGAAGCAGCAATCAAGAAATCAAATAACATAGTACATTGGGCAAATATGCTAATATAAGACCTCTTTAAAGTATTTTGAGAACCAGGATGTCACTCTGAAGACTAAGCTGCACCTAACCCATGTCATGGTATTTTAAACAGCTTATATGCATATGAGAGCTGGACAATGAATAATGATAATCACAGATTTAATGCTTTTGAATTGTGTTGGTGAAGAATACTTAAAATACCATGGTCTCCTAGAAGAACGAACAAATGTATCTTAGAGAAAGTACAGTCAGAATGCTCTCTGGAAGCAAGAATGGCCAGACTTCATCTCATATTTTGGTCATATTGTCAGAAGGGATCAGTCCCTAGAGAAGGATATCATGCTGGGTAGGGTAGAGGGTTAGTGAAAAAGGAGACGACCTTCAACAAGATGGACTGACACAGTGGCTGGACTGACGTGCTCAAGCATAACAATGTTTGTGAGGATGGAGCAGGACTGGGAAGCGTTTTGTTCTGTTGTACTTGGGGTTGCTATGAGTTGGAACTGACTCAACGGTACCAAGCAACAACAAAATGTACGTCTTCCTACTGTAACATACCTAAAATCAAGGTATGTCTTAAAACCACTGTGGGCCAAGCAGCAGTCTAGTTGTCATGGATTTTGCATGTGTAAACGTTAGAAAGCAAACATAAAACTTGGAAAATGAATGTCAGTAGCTTGGAAGAATATCTTGGAAACAGTTGAGGGGTCACTCTTTCAGTCCTTCACAATCAAGACTGTTGGAGTCGCAAAATTACTAGATTTACATATCAATAGAGAGTTCTGGTAGTGCCTAAGGAATCTGACTGCTAACCAGAAAGTTGGTAGTTCAAACCCACCAGCCACTCCTTGGAAGGAAGGTTGGGCAATCTATTCCCATATGATACCACCTCAGAAACCCAAGGAGGGGTCCCTATGGGTGGGATCTGACTCGACGGCAGTGAGTTTGAAAGTGAGACATATCAATAATTGTAAAAGTGACTTACAGGCCTAACATCACTGGCTCTTAGCATTTTTTAGATTCTGAAATGTGGCATCACAACATTCTTAACAGCACAAAAACAATGCTGTGTGGGAAAACATGGGCCTCAACAATGCTCAGTAAATCATTTGGGAAAATGCAAAAGGGTTTTAGAAATATTTAACTAGCTTCTATGTTCCTTCTAATTTATGTACTAGTTGGATATAAGATTAAAATCTTTCTCTAGCTCTATATAAATGGTCTAGTCTTATGAAATAAAAAAACACAAGTAACAGGAAAACTTCACATTAAAAAAGTATATCTACTACACTGCTTAGTATAGTAGAAAATAATAATGTATCTTAAAATGGACAAAATACAATCTACTTGCAACTTAGAGAAATACAAAACATTTTTGCTTAGTTTTATTAAAAAATTGTGTTTGTAGTGCTACCTGTAAACCACAGCATCCTACAGCATTCATTATGGAGGCATTGTGAATAACTCGGTAAGGGATCCCTCTCTTCGCTGCCCTCAGAACAAGATCGCTGTGTGTTGTAGCCCTGTGGTGAGAAAAGACCAGGTTAGATTAAAGTAACCAAGATTATGAGTTTTTAAGACAGTAAAGCTACAATATTTTATGAGTTCAAGTCAATCAAAGTGTCAAGAGCTCTGCTCTTAAATTCTGCTAGGCACCTGCACAAGACTTTCATCTGGGCTTTTGGTGAGAAAAATTTAAGCCTACATATGCCCTTCACAGTGTTAAATTCCAGCTTAACAGTATTAAAGTAGCCTTGGCAGCTACTGAAAAGGAAGTTTCACTTGTTCTTTCTTCCTGTTAATACCTGTAAATGACATCTGTAGAATAAAATTCATCAACTGAACTCGAGCATCAGTTCTCACACTTTTTGGTCTCAAGGCCCCTTTAAACTCTTAACATTACTGAGTAACCACAAAAGCTTTTGTTTATGTGGGTTATATCTATTGATACTTACTGGATTCTATATTAAAACCAAGAAATTTCTTAAAAATTTAAAAAGAAATGTATTAACACAAATAACTTTTTTTAACGAAAAGTAACTACATTTTTCAAAACAAAAAACCTTAGTGAGAGGAGTACAACTTCTCCTCACTTATCAACTATCTCGTTATCCAACATTTCACATTTATGACAATAGTAAAAAATCTACTATCCAACAATTTTGTGCATTAATGATGTATGTCTGGCAATAATGAACACTGAGCTGCAAGGTGAGAGTGACACTGGCTGTGATGATTAAAGTTATGTGCTAACTTGGCTGGGCTGATTCTCAGTGGTTTGGCAGTTATATAATGATGAAATTTTGCAGTTAATGTAATGATGTAATTTTGAAATTCTGTCATGATGTAGTCATCCTCCATTTTGTCTTCTGATGTGGTCATCCTCCATTTTCACATAACATGAGTTTTCATATAATGTCCTGGTCTTTGGAACTTAACCATGTCAATGAGTGAGGACTGAGTGTTTTACAGTTTTACAAGTATCTTTAATGTCTGGCTTTATAGAATACATCTGAACTCTATTCTGTGCTATATTTAATCTGTTACAATAACATATCATACAATCCCTGGAAACTTTACAGTATAATACTCATAAGATAATAATAGGAAGACATGTAACATTTCTTGTTATATAGATAGTTTTTATGTCCTGTACCTGGTGAAAGGGTCTTAGGGAACCCAGAGGTCCCTCTGAGAAGAAATGCTGTAGAATTCTAAACTGTTTCCTACCTAGACCTACTCCTGTATTTCTGCTCTATTTTAAAGGCTTTCTTCTGAAATACAGTAAGGCAGAACATATAGAACATTTTTACAGCCTGTCAGGTTTTCAGTCTTTATATTAGAGTTCTATCCAATACAATCCTAGATGGATTTTACGTTTGTCTAACAGTCATTTCCTTCACAACTTTTCAATCTGGTGATTAGTATATATAGATATGCACGCACATATTATATGAAAGCACATATTCTGCCTGCCGCCTTTCCTTAGGAGTTCTGGTGGCATAATACATCTGACTGCTAACCAGTCACTTCTCAGAAGGAAGACTGGGCAATCTACTTCTGTAGAGATACTGCCTCAGAAACCCATGGAGGAGTCACTATGAGTTGGAATTGCCTCAGTGGCAGTAAGTTTGTTTTAGATAAATCTAAACGGCTATAATTAAGTAGATTGAGGTAGAGAGAGAATATCTGTAAATATAAATATGAATACTATGAAATATAACCCTAGATCAATTTAGAATTACAGGCAGTCTTCAGGTTACAAATTAGATCTATTCTTAAATCTTCCTTTAAGTTCAATTTGAAGGTTAAGTCAGAACACTAATGTAAAGCTAAAAAGCATATTACACTGATTTTAATAGTCTGACCAAATTATCAATAGACTTTCCATTTCGATAATTAAATCACTGTGTTCCTTAGTAATATTTGTAGCTTTCACTGGGATACAGCCTTCCAAATGTACCATTATCCTCATTTTATCCTTTAAATTGACTGACTGTAGTGTAATCCTTTTCCAATGACCGATGGTGTTTCACCTCTTTCTGACTGCTTTATTATTCACACTTTATTTTCAATCATGATTGTTTTCCTTTTTTTTTTTTTTTTGATACTTCACTAGCACTTGCCTTAGATTTATTTTTTGTAGGCATAACTACAAGAGTAAATAAGAGGAAAATTTAAGCCAAACAGAGTTTCATACCTACCAGGGTGTTAACAGCAATGTGATCTGATGAAGTGGATGTCATTCTCCTTCCTGAATTTGATGAACTGAAGCTGTACAATGCTTCATGTGTGTCACAAAGTTATGCATGTGCTCATTATCACAGACCATTTTATTTGACTTAAACTTTTAATATAATAAGCTTTAGAGCAGTTTGTTCTTAAGGATAAGTTGTCCATTAATCAGATGCTCTTAACTCAAGACTTACTGTACACATTATTAAAAGGACTTTTTCCCTCTTGATAAAAACTCCCAGCCCTACTGGGGAATGAAACATTAGCATGTTTGAGAAACTACACATAAACAAGCAGAACCTGTCAACTGGTCAATGCATACCAAGTAGGAAGATCAAGGGCTTTCACCCCATGAGGCAGGCAGACACAGATTAACAAGCGCTCACCAGGGAAGCCTGTTTCTAATCACACACATAAAATAAAAACTAGTATGAAAAAAAAGCATTAATTTTATTTAAAAAAGGGTATGAATGCCAGTTGTAAAGAATGTTTTTAATACCACCTTCAACAGAATTTTACTACTTAACTTGAGAATAAGGAAAACTAAACGAGTCATCTGCTGAGTTGTTTAAATAGATGGACAGAAAGAAAAATTGGTTTAAAATTATCTCTATCACAAGTTCATTTAAAATGACCAGATGTGGTTGGTATACTATTAAGATTCAATGACTTGGCAATGTGATTAAATTTTGTGAAACTGCCATAAATGTGATTTAAATAAATCCCTCAGATTTCAACAATTAAAAAAAAAAAGTAATAAAATTGATTTTTTATCATGATTATCTACATCATATTGTTTCATTAAAAAGAAAACACTGGTTTGAAAGAGGGGCTTAAACTATTATATTGAACACTCCTTCCAGTCTACAGCTTATGAAAATGCTTCATTTATGGTGACTGGGAAATGCGTATTTATGTATGTGTGTATGAGTGTGTTTGTACACATATACATATGACTTTGGTAAAGCCACATGCTGAGAAATAGTAAGAAATCTCTTAAAAATGTGTTACTGGAAATTACTTTAAATGAAATTTCAGAAGAGAATTAATAAAGTACATAAAGATGACCTACTAAAACATACAAGACTTGGCGTGTTTATTTAAACTTTATTTTATAATAATATTAGGTTGTGGGTATAGTACTACAATTTGACACACGTATGGCTGATGTTCTAAATATTCACCAATCCTTGCAACTACATGGTGAGGTGATGTTCTCATTAACTAATGAGAGCACTGTAAATTGGTACAATCCTGTTGAAAAGTAATTTGACAATATGCTTTAAGAGCTAGAAAATGACTACATCCACAACCTTTCATTTTTTTGATCTCATAAACTTATTTTGAAGAATCTAACTAAGGAAACAATGAAAAATGTGGGGATGAATAAGAAGGAAAAAAGGGAAAAGGATCATATACATTAATCTTTACTTGGCAGTTTTATTTATACTAGAGGGAAAAAAAGGACTAATGATAATAATGGCTGACATTTATTTGACAGTTAGTAGATGCCAAGTAGTGTTCAAATGCACAATATATGGAATAGAAGCAATCAAATGGCCTGCATTAAGGCACAGGAGATAGGTGAATAATCATACATTTTTCACGTGTGTGCTACTGGAGCAAAAGGCATATAATATACTGATAAAAAATTATGTGCTCATTTAATATAAAATATATATCGTTAAGAATATATTCAAACACAGAATGTAATAACAAATATAACCATTGTTAAAACAAGTATGTTTAATAAAGACCTTGTTCAACTCCTCCATCTGGAGTTGAATGCTTGAGACTGCTCTCTCTCTCTCATGCCTGAGTCAGATCTATTGATGTAGTATTTTTTTAGAGTAATTTTCATTATGTGATCAACTTCAACATCCTTTTCAATAATTGGATTAAAGGGCAAAGATGAGAACTACATCAACTAGTTATGACTTTTAATTACCTACCTCAAGAAAATTAAGACTGAGACTATTAAATAATTTTTTCTGCTTTTCTTAAATTTTCATTCAAAATTGTAGAAAAGGGCTTACAATGAAAAAAAAAAGACTTATTTTTTTCCTTGTTCTATATAAGGAAGAATGTGCATGCTTTGTTGCATTCCACAGTTCCTTCCTGGATTATCCATCTAGTCTACTCAAACTGTAATTCTTCAAGACCCAATTAAAGTTACATATTCCTTACTACCCAGTCTCCAACTACTACATCCTGACAGCAATCCTGCAAGTAAATAAAAATAACTACATACAGTAAATATTACTTAAATGTGAGTCTGAATGCCAGGTTATACATGACCAGTCACTGACAAAGAACAAATTAATTGTCCTTTGTCAGAGAAAGAGTTCAAAAATAACGTACTTACTCCTAAATAAAATAAAGGAGGATTCATGGAAGAAGTGTCATCCTAAACAATCTATTATTTTACTCCTCATCCACTCCACAATTCCCAACTACTGGACCCTTATCTAGACCCAGCTTGAGTACCAACTCTTCTATCAAGTCACTACTGATTAAGTCCATTATTCTCTTCTCCTGGCTTCAGTGACAAAATACTTTCTTGGTTTTCCTCCTCTTCTGGCTCATCCTCCTATACTAGATAGACCATGAAATAAATGCTGGAGCTTTTTGCTATGTCTTTTTCTCTCACCCATCTTCTCTCCTAAGGTGATTCCCTCTGTTCTTCTGGCTTTAAATACCAACTATATACTGATGATTACCAAAGCCATACCCTAGGATAAGGCTCCCTTGAGCTACAGAAGCAATTATCTAACTGCCTACCTGACATCTACAACTTAAACTTTTTCCAGAACCAATTCTTATTTTTCCTAATTCTGTTCCCTGTTGGTTTTCATCATTTAAATAAGTGGCATCATCAATTACTCAGTTACTAAAGCTAGAATCTGGGAAGCTAAATGTACTTTCCTTTCACTCATCTACTACATCCATCCTGGCATTTCTCCCTCCTAAATCCATCATCCCCTGTGTACCAGAGTAGAACTGTACTCCCCAGGATTTTCAATACCTAAATTTTCAGAAGCAGATTGCCAGGCCTTGTTTCTGATGTGCCTCTAGACGGATTAACTGCCAGCCTTTCAGTTAGCAGCTGAGTGTGGTTTGTATCACTAAGGCAGATAAATATACCCCAACCTGATTTTCTCTCTCTTCCACTACAGCCATTCTTGCCTCCTTAAAATCCATTCATCCATGCATTTAGAGTGATGTTTTCAAAATATCAAAGAAAGAATCCAATTGTGATTATTTCCAGCTTAAGATTCTCTAGGTTTATTACTGTACTTGAAATAAAATCCCTATTCCTTCCAAGTCCCTATGTGGTCTGGCTTCCGCCCACTTCTACAACTTTTTCTCATGCTCTTCTCGCCCTCATTCATTATGCTCCAGGAACCCTGGCCTTTCAGTTCCTCAAAAACATTCCTCCAATTCCCTCTGCTCTTCTCTCCTGATATTCCTCTTCATTCTTCAGATACCAGCTAAAATGTCACCTCCACGGAATGTCTTTTCCCTATGACTGTATAAATAAGTCTCTTCTTGTTATTCTCTGTATTTTTTTTCATTTACACACTTATCAAAATTTAGTATTTTTTCCTTTGTCTAATGACAGCTTTCCCCAATAAACTGAAACCCATGTTTTATCATCCAGTGTATACCCAGCATACAGGACTGCCTAAATGAGAAACGTATACAAAAGACATTTGTTAAATGGATAAATATCAGTCCAAGATATGCCTAGTCTTTCTTTCTTTGTAACCTTAGGCAAAGTACTCAACAATTCTTTATATTAAATTAGTATCTACCATACTCCAAGTTTTGCAAAGGACACTAAGGTGACAGAAATGTCAGGGGTACACAAATCTAGAGGAAGAGTACATCCATATATTTATAAAAAAGTAGTTGTGAGGCACTATATAAAAAATATTATGAATGATACTCATCATCAGTTAAAGGGAGGGCATAACTTCTGATTGAGGTAATTAGGGAGTAAATCATGGAGAATGAGATGTGTGAGCTGGGCTTTGAAAGATGAGTAGGGTTCTGACAGGGTAGAGAAAGAGCATTACAGATAAAAGAAATAGTTTAAATAAAGCTGAAAGGTGACAAAGCCTGATGATCATAATCCAGCAAACAGAATGGTAAGAGTTAGCACAGCAGTGATAGGGCATAAGGTGGAAGGGTAAGTTGGTCAGTGTTTTTAATATCTGGTCAATAATGGAGGTAACAGTTCTCTTTTGTGAACCCAAATGAGAGTTTCAAATTGTGGGTTTACAAGTATGAATTTGACCACAGCATAGGTAATGAGTTAAGAGTCTGTACGTGGACCAGGCAAAATACTACTCTATTAGACCAGTTGTACAACAAGAGCTTGAATTAGGTAGAATGGTGGCAAAGAATATAAAAAGACGGAAAGAATATAAAAAAAACTTGGCAAAACAAAAGTCTGTAACAGTGCTTCTCAAATTATCTGTGATGAAAGGATAATATTTTTTTTAAGTTCTAAATTGCAATAGAACAATAGTTTTGGAAAATGCAATACAAATGAATTATTAGAAAAATAAAATACAAAATAATATAAAATAAACCCCCAATTTCTTACTACTAGATTCAACAGACATAAAATTACTCTTTAAAAATGCTAGAAGTTTGTAAGTGTTTACTCTCAATTTTGAACCTATCTCAACATGAACTGGTAATGATCCGCAAACCATTCTTTGGCATAAACCAAAAACCACACTTACTGCTGTCAAGTTGGTCCCGATTCATAGCAACCCTTCTTTGGGTTTCTGAGGCAGTATCTCTAGAGAAGTAGATTGCCCAGTCTTCCTTCCAAGGAGTGGCTGATGGGTTTGAACCGCCAGCCTTCTA
This sequence comes from Orycteropus afer afer, assembly GCF_000298275.1. NCBI lineage: Eukaryota > Metazoa > Chordata > Mammalia > Tubulidentata > Orycteropodidae > Orycteropus > Orycteropus afer. Next base: position 16,593,981 of record NW_006921620.1, read on the forward strand.
GTTAGCAGTCAAATGCCATAGGCACTACACCACCAGAGATGGTTTTTAGACTTTGTTACTCATTGGATACCAGGAAAGTCAAAAGTGATCTGAGATTTCTTATCTAGGTATCTACAAGAACCATCAAGTTGGGAAGTTTGGTCAGAGAAGGTGTCACTGTAGAAACCATGGACTTTAGTTCAATGAATCAGTGCAATAATGAGAAAACCCTACCAGAGACCCAAGACATTTCTATTAATGATTTTTCATTTGCCCTTATTTTATGTTACTATCTTATGGCTAAAAAAAAGAAAGTAGGTACTGCTAATTTGAGGAAGTCTCACTTTTATAAAAAACAATGTCAGAGGCTACCACAAATTATTAAAATATTTAAAAATGTGTGATTATCAAATGTCATTTGCAACCAAGTATAATGATTCACAACAATGATTCACAATTTTTGACTCCTTCTATTGATATAAATTACTTTCTCTTACCAGACACATATATATGTATCTTCATTCTTTTGAGAAAACATCCTTGGTGGTAAGCTTACAGTGATTTAATTGTCCTTATGTTTCTTAAATTTGTGACATAAATCTTGAGTCACCAGCTGGAGACAAAGAACTATTCTGTTTGACTTGACATTAGAGATTGATGATGCTTGACTGGACAAGTAGAAGCCTATCTTTTTGGTAATGAGGAAGACCAGAGCTCCCAATGGACATAAGAAATCAAAATCAGAGGCTTAATAAACAGATAAATTCAAGGCAGTATTGCCAGATACTACATATTTAAAAAGTGAGAAAGAAAAAGCCTAGGATAAAGGAAGCAGAATATGCTCACAATTATATGTAGTACACGGAAGGTATGACTTTTGATAATAACCTATTTAATAATGATATACTACTTAAGTCATTTGATGCCCTAAGTGACCTTCTAAAAGAATAGCAGAAACAATGTTACAAACTTTAGAGTCTATACTTGATAACTCATGTGGTGATACATAAGTGATAATTTCTTTAGCAAGCAGATTTTCTTCATTAATTGCAAAGATAAAAGAACATTTAAACTATGAAGGTTTAGACAGGTTCTAGGTAAAAAAAGTCTTTTATCAGGATCTTGCAGGTGAAAGAACGTTTTTAATGCAACAGATTAATTTTCATTGATTAAAATAAGTAAATGAATTAAAACTCAAATATGCTTTGACTTACCCAAAGGGATCACCAACCACAAGGAATGCAACATCACTGAGGTCAGCATCCTTTAAAATATTATCTGCTTTTTGTTCTACTTCTTCTCTATCAGCGAGAATCAATTTTCTTCCGTAAAACTCCTCCTAGAGATTTAAGTTCAGTATCAAAAAGAGACAGCAGGTGACCATTTCAACACACAGAAAAACAATCTTTGTCTGGGTCTGGTGGAAATCTTGGCAACCTTCCAAATACAGATCACTGAATACAATTCATCAGTGAGCTAGTACTCTATATCATGTTGCAATTAAACTCTGTCTTTGGGGCTATCTTAATATCCCAAGAGAAGGCAGACCTCTTAACATCTGAGGCTGTTTGCATTTTAAATTTACTTCTAAATGTACTTCTAACAGACCAAGCAGAACACAGTAAGAAGAACAGAGAATACATATGTATGAACCTTAATTCAGAAGCAAAATAATGCAGAATAAACATATTTTAATAACTGTAGACATATATGACAGGGTTTTATTAAATTTCCTATGGGAAAATCTATAGGACCTTGCTAAAACAAAAGCCAACTTCATTGGAAAATAATAGAAAATTAACATTTAGTTGTTTAAGGAACCATTGGGCATTTTTGCATAATACCAAGAAAGACTAATTTAAAAGTGTATTCCTAGGTCCTGCTAAAAAAGCAGAATTGCAGGGGGGCAAAGAATTCTAAATACATATGAAATCTCCATAAACACTACTTTGCAAATTAATCCCCTGAATCGCAAATCTAAAGAAAAAATCCAGCAGGCAAAACTTAACTGGAGCAGCATCATATATATAATGAGAGAGTGAGCTAGTGTGCTAGTTATGCAAGATCATGAATCTTATAACTGATTTCCTGTGGAGTAATCTGCAATTTAAGTACAGAAAAAGTGGATACCTAAATAAAACTATTTCTTACACACTGATTTTGTTTGATTCATTAAAAATTACAATCACTGCTGTCGAAGATTATTTGATACTCAAACAAATGTTTGATATCTATCAAACAAATGAGTAAGCGAACAAATAATTATGCATCCAAAAATAAAGTCTATAGTTCCAACTTTGATAATTATTTCCTAATAAGTAATGAGAGTTTCTGCTTTCTTCATATATGATGTCCTGGATGTTATTCCACAACTCATCTGGTCTTTGGTCATTAGTGTTCAATACATTAAACCTATTCTTGAGATGGACTCTAAATTCAAGAGGGATATAACCCGTGAATCTATGATGGCCTTTACACACACTTCAGGTCTGGAACCAAACTGACCTTTGTGGCTCAACTTTCAGCTAAATGATATATAGGACTATAAGGTGAACAGTAGTACCAGAGAGGTATGCACGCCTTAGAAAATCAACCACACAAGATCAAAGGGTGGCATTTGCCCAGGGAAAAAGCTTGGGAAACAGAAAGGGATAGGAAAGAACAAATAGAAATGGTAATCACAAAGAAGAAGTGGGAAGAATGCTGTTACATCATGGGGACTGCAATCAATGTCACAAAATAAATTATATGTGAATTGTTGAAAGGAAAATAAATTTGCTCTGTAAACCTTCACCCAAATTACAACAATTTAAAAAAGGAACAAGAAGAAGCTATTCAAGCAGCCAACAAAAACATAAAGAAATGCTTGCAATCATTAGCCATTCCAAAAAAAACCAAACTCACCGCCATGGAGTCGAATCCCTCTCATAGTGACCCCTCCTTGGGTTTCCGAGGCGGTATCTCTACGGAAGTAGATTACCCAACCTTCCTTCTGAGGAGTGGCTGGTGGGTTTGAACCGCCAGCCTTCTGGTTAGCAGTCAAATGCCTTAAGCACTACGCCACCAGAGCTCATTAGAGAGATGCAAATCAAAACAATAATGAGATATCATCTCATCCCAGCAATAATAGCTAAGTTCAACAAGATAGAAAACAATGAATGCTGGTAAGGCTGTGGAAAGATGGGATCTCTCATACATTGCTGGTAGGACGGTAAAATGGTACAACCACTGTGGAAAACCATATGGCACTATCTTAAAAAAGTTTGGAAATAGAAATATTTGATCATGCATCCCTACTACTATAAATATATCCTAAAGAGGTGAGATCTGGGATATGAATAGATATATATATATCCATGTTCACTGCAGCACTATTTACAATAGCAAAGAGATGGAAGCAACCTAAGTGCCCATAAAAAGAGGAATGGATAACCAAACTAGGTACACACATATAATGGAATACTATGCAACATTAAAGAATAGCAAAGAATTAGTCATGAATCACCTCATAACATGGATGAACTTGGAGGACATTATGCTGGGTGAAATAAGTCAATTGCAGAAGAACAAATATATTAGTCTATTACTATAAAAAGTCACAGAAAGGTTTACACAGGGAAATTTTGTTGGTTACCAGGAATAGGAGAGCAGAGAAGGGAGGGAAAATTGCTGGATAGATAAGAGACAGGTGTTGATGTTGGTGAAGTGAAACGCAATATAACCAAAGCATGTGACCAATACACCCACATACAATCAGGTGGGATATACTCAAGGTTGTACTTTGGCTCTCATGGACTTGTTTTAGTTTTCTCTGACTTCATCTTGGACTTTTATATGAGTAATTAATGGTCTGTTCCACAGTCAGCCTCTGGCCTTGTTCTGATTTGATTCTGAGTTCCTCCATGTCTCTTTTCACAGATACAGCCTAGTTGATTCTATGTATTCCACCTGGTGAGGTCCACAAGTACTCTTTATGTCACTGAAAAAGACATTTGTACTGAATGTAAAATTCTTGTAAAATTCTATCATGCCACCTCTGGGGTAATTTCTATCACTAACATATTTTCCAAATACTGATCATTTTTCTTTGTTTCTAACTTTTGCATTCAAATCACCAATAATTATCAATGCATCTTGCTTGCATGTTTGGTCAATTTCAGACTGCAAAAGTTGGTAAAAGTCTTTAATTTCTTTATTTTTGGCATTAGTGAGGAGCTCTGCTGGCATAGTGGGTAAGACAGAAGGTCATTGGTTCAAACCACTCCTTGGGAGGAAGATAAGGCAATCTACTTCCATAATTACAGCCTTGGAAACTCAATTGGGATTGCTATGAGTTGAAATCGACTCAATGGCAGTGAGTGTAGTTTAGGTTTTTGGCATTAGTGGTTGGGGCATAAATTTGACTAAACATCCTATTAACTGGTCTTCCTTATATGCATATAGATATTATTCTATTACTGTCAGTGTTGTACTTCCAGCTATATCTTGAAATGTTCTTTTTGACAACGAAAGGGGTACTGTTCCTTTTCAATTTGTCATTCTTGGCATAGTAGACAATATGAACGTCTGATTCAAAATGGCCAACACCAGTCCGTTTTAGCTTGGTAATGCCTAGGACATTGATCTTTATTGTTTTGTTTCTTTTCTTTTCTTCTTTCTTTGACAACTTATTTTCATAGATTTATACTTCATAATTTCACATTCCAGTGACTAGTGGATGTCTGCAGCTGCTTCTTCTCATTTTGAGTTTTGCCCTATCAGCAAATGAAGGTCCCGAAAGATTTACTCCATCTACGTCATTAAGGCCAACTCTACTTTGAGGAGGCAGCTCTTCTACTGTTGCATTTTGAGTGCTTTCCAAACTAAGGGACTCATCTTCCAGCACTATAAAAGGCAATGCTCCGCTGCTATTCATAAGGTTTTCACTGGTAAATTTTTTTGGAAGTAGATCATGAGGTCCTTCTTCTTAGTCTGTAAGCTTCACTGAAACTGTTTACGTAGTTGAGGATTTCATTTTACTTGGATGCACAATCTATGCCTATGGAAGCAGCAGACAAGAAACCAAACAATGTATTGCCCTTAGCAAAAATGCTGCAAAAAATCACTTTAAAGTGTAAAAGAGCAAAGATGTCACTTTGAAGATTAAGGTGTGCCTGACCCAAGTACTTTCAACTGCCTCATAAGCATGTGAAAGTTGTATAGTGAATAAAGAAGACTGAAAGTCAGATGCAGTCTAATTATGGTGTCAGCAAAGAATAATGAACACACCACCATGAACTACCAGAAGAATAAACAAATCTGCCATGAAATAAAGTACAGCCAGAATGCTCCTTAGAAGCAAGAATGGCCATACTTCATCTCATCTACTTTGGTCATGTTGTCAGAAGGGACCAGTCCTTGGAGAAGGTTATTATGCTTGCTAAAATAGAGGGTCAGTGTTAAAGGGCAAGACCCCCAACTAGATGGACTGACACCGTGGCTGCAACAATAAACTCAAGTATAACAAAGATTGTGAGGATGGTACAGCACTGGAAAGTGTTTTTGTCTGCTGTAAATAGGGTCACTGTGCATCAGAACCAACTTGACAGCATCTAACAACAATAAGCTCTATGCGTGATGTTATGAGACAGTGGTGAACAACACATAAAAGACCCCTGGTAGCATAGTGCCTAAGGCACTTGACTGCTAACCAGAAGGCTGGTGGTTCAAACCCACCAGCCACTCCTCAGAAGGAAGGTTGGGCAATCTATTTCCATAGTGATACTGCCTCGGAAACCCAAGGAGGGGTCACTATGACTCGGGTCCGACTCGACGGCACTTAATAACAACAACCACCACCAGCTTTACTGGTTTTGCTTCTCTAGAGAACCCAGATCAACACACTGAGGGAGAGGTAAAAGAAGGAATTAAAGACAAGCAAAAATATATCCAGATAGAGGTAGCCTTGAACAACAAGGCCATCTCATCTTTCAGGCCATTTTCTAAGATTGGAGGGTAGTCATACTCAGATTTGGGCTAAAGACAGATGGAAACTTAGTAAATGTCTTAGCTGCTGACATCATTTTTCTCAGTGTAAAGTCCTTTATGGTCTTCTCTGTCCTTCCTATCTTAATCCACACAAATATACTTAGAAGGCAAGGAAACAGAAGGCATTAGTATCTAGGAGATGGATTCCAGAAAAATAAGGGAAGAACAAACAGGTATGTTAGGAAAAAATGAGTTACTTCAGTGAAGCCCAAGAACAAGCATAGCAAATGCCTTGTGCTTTGCTCCTTCATGCTTTTTTGCTCACAATTATTTCTTCAGCATGGAATACCCTTCCCCTACCATACCTTATTTTTAATAACAATAAGTCTTCCTTTTCCCCTTACCAAATGTTATTTTAATAACAGTAATTGTGATACACTTACACTGGGCTCACGCTGTGGTCAGTCATGGTTCTAAGAATTTAATGCTTATGAATTCATTTAATCTTCACCACAATCTACGAAATAGATACTATTTTTCATCTCATTTACAAATAAGAAACAGAATCATAGAAAAGTTAAGTGACTGTCAAAGCTCACAGACCTAGGTGGTTGTAGAACTTTCTACGTACTACAAATGGAACATATGTATATTATATCACTACCTATGTGACTTGAGGCATGTATCTCAATCTCTCTATGCCTGTAAAATTGGAGCAGTAACTGCAAAGTAATAATAATAAAACATCATACATGAAAAAAGCAAATGGTCATTAAAAAGACAGCAAAGGAAGGACCAAAATGATTTCAGAAGAGATTCTGAAACCTGCTTTTGAACAGAGAGTAGCTGAAGCAAATGGAAGAAATGACGAGATAAAAGAAGTGAACAGAAGATTTCAAAGAGCAGCTTGAGAAAACAAAGTAAAGCTTAATAATGAAATGTGCAGAGATCTGGAGTTACTAAAGCAAAAGAGAAGAACACACACACAGCATTTCGCAAGCTGAAAGAAATGAAGAAAAACTTCTAGCCTCAAGTTGCAATACTAATTGAATGATGCAGGAAGCTTTAAAAGAGGATGGAAGGAAAAGAAAGTCACTATACTAAAAAGAAATGGTCGATGTTCAACTATTTTATGAGGTAGCATATGATCAAGAACCAACGGTACTAAAGGATGAAGTCTATGCTGCACTGAAAGAACTGGTGAAAAACAAGGCTCCAGAAATTCACAGAATACCCACTGAGATGTTCCAACAAGTATAAACACTGGAGGTGCTTACTCGTTTATGACAAGATATGGCATAACTGACTGGAAGGGACTGACATATGTGCTCATTCCAAAGAAAGATCATCCAAAAGAATGTGGAAATTACTAAATATCATTAATATCACATGCAAATAAAATTTTGCTAAAGATACCACAAACAGTTGGAGCAATAAATTGAGAGAAAACTGCCAAAAATTCAAGCTGGATTCAGAAGAGGATATGGAACGAGGGATATCATTGTTGATGTCACATGGATCTTGGCTGAAAGCAAAGAATACCAGATATATGTTTACCTACATTTTACTGACTCTGAAAAGGCATGTGATTGTGTGGATCATAACGAATTATGGGTAACATTGCAAAGAACAGGAATTCCAGAACATTTAATTCTGCTCATGAAGAACTTGTACATAAACTAACAAGCTGCTACTCAAACAGAACAAGGAGATACTGCACGGTTTAAAATCAGGAAGGGTGTGTAACAGGATTATATCCTTTCACCATACTTATTTATTCTGTATGCTGAGCAAATAGTCCGAGGAGCTGAACTATATCAAGATGACTGTGGCATCAGGATTGAAGGAAGACACATTAACAGACTCATGATATGCAGATGGTACAACCATGCTTGCTGAAAGTGAAGATGACTTCAAGCACTTACTGACGAAAATCATCAAAGACTACAGTCGTCACTATGGATTACACCTCAACATAAAGAAAACAAAAATCCTCACAATTAGACCAATATGCAACATCATGATTGATGGAGGAAAGATTGAAGTTGTCAAAGACTGCATTTTACTTGGATCCATAATCAAAACCCATGGAAGCAGGAATAAAGAAATCAGACATCATATTGCACCAGTCAAATGTATTGCAAAAGACTTCTTTAAAGTGTTCAGAAGCAAAGATGTCACTTTGAAGACTAAGGTGTGCCTAACCTAAGCCAAGGTATTTTCAATTGCCTCGTGTACATGTAAATAAGGAAGACCAAAGAATTGAAGCTCTTGAATTGTGGTGTTAGCAAAGAATACTGAAAATATCATGGAAGAAAAAATAAATCTGTCCTGGAGGAAGTGTAGCCAAAATGGTCTTTGGAAGTAATAACAGCTAGACTTCATCTCACCTGCTTTGGTCATATTTTCAGAAGGGATCATTCCCTGGAAAAGGGTATCATGCTTGATAAAGCAGAGAGTCAGCAAAAAAGAAGACCTTCAACAAAATCAACTGACACAATGTTTGCAACAATGGGTGCAAATGTAACAGGGATTATGAGCACAGGGCAGGGCCAGGCAGTGTTTCATTTTGTTGTGCATGGTGTCACTATGAGTTGATGTTGACTTGATGGCATCTAACAACAATGATGTAACAATTCAACATATTAAGCATTTAAAATAGTGCATATTAAGTGTTCTATAAATGTAATGATTATTATTGTAGAGGAACAGATAGTTTAGCACCTTAACAAAGCACACATAATTTAACTGTAGGTGATGTTGTATAAGTAACAACTCTACAAATATATTTCTGGAAGGAAAAAAAAATTACTTAAAAATGTTATAGCAACCAATGCTATACTTCAAATTTGGCTAGCACTCCAAATTTACAATGCATTTTCACATATGTCATCTTAACCCTTAATAAACCTCCAATGTGGTCATTTTATCTATTTTACAAATGAAAAACTGAGGTTCAGAAGTCTGGAAATAATCTCATTAACAAGTACTGTTTCTCAATGCTTTTGTGGCAGACATTAGGCTGAGAACCTTTGAGGTAGGTACTTTTCCCCATTCTACACTTAAGAAATTAAAATTAAGGAACTTGTCCAAGGTCACGTAACTAACATGTGGCAGAGCTAGGACTAAAAGCCAGGTCCAAACTTCCCTCTATGCCATGTTCTGACACTTAACTAAGCTGCTGATTAGCTATTTATCTCTGCTCTCAGATGATTTTTAATTTCATTCTCAATTTCCTTGATCACTGTTTAGAGAAATTATTTCCATCATCTTGAGCTTAAATATTTTGGTTCTGTTCTACAAGTGATGAAAACTGGAGCCAACAGATCAAAGTTGAACAACAGAGACAACTTTTATTTCCATGCAAGACTGATTCAAGCAGCAGTCCTTAAATCCGTAAGATTTTAAAGTAACTTTGAGCTCTGCTGACTTCTCCAGGTTTTGACTTTCAGAGTCCAGAAGACTTGAAATTCTCTAGGTTACCTCTCTATTTTGAAGCTCCTCATGCAGATAATTCTAAAAGCCTCCCCTGTAACACATCTATAAATCTTCCCATTAAGGGCATTCTACCTAGAGTTTGACAATAAACCTAAACTTGACCCTTCTTCCAAATTTACTGAGCCCTTAATGAGAGCCAGCTAAATGTATGATACTGTAACAAATCTCAAGGCTGATTAAGTCTCCATGCTGAATGCATGCAAGTGTATGGGTGTAAGCCTTATTGGAAGGACTATTTAAAGGTAAAATCTCTTTAGATACGACACAGACAGATTACCATTCCCTATGGAATTACTTCAAAGAGGGAAGTTTTCAGCTTAGTTTCTAAATGTATAATCAACTCATTAAGGCTGCACCAGCACTTCAACACTGAACTCAGTAAAGATTTCTCGGCTGTGAAATAAAGCCAAGTTTTGATAACTATCCCCAAGAGTATGAATTAACTTTTCCTTTCCTATTTACTGAAGAAAATCACACAATTAGACTTGTAAAGCAGAGCAAAACAACCTTTTCAAGTTATTTGGTCAGTGGGTATTTCCAGTCTTGTACTTTTCAGATCCTTAATGAGGAGGGAGTGTAAAGAGTTTAAACAGGCAGAGGTGAAATTTTGTTCAGCTTACTGTAAAAAAATCAGACGTTAGCTTTCTTCCTTGAAGGCTGGGATATCTTAAGCACCTACCAGGGCTTCCTTCCCTACAGTCAGGACTGAGGTGTAGGCCTCCAGATACACTCGACTGCAACGCTTTACAACTTCCAGACCCTTGACTGTGATGTCCTTGGCATCTCCCAGGCCCAATCCGATCAAGTAAAGCATTTTACACTCGGAGGGAAACTGTAGGATAAAGTGAACAGGAAAGTCAAATGTCAGCTGCACCAAGGATGCTTATAATTAGCGACGAACGCGAAAACGAAAACCAAAGTAGCACAAGGAGGGCACCATATCTCAGGCAAGTACTGAGTGAGGCTTAGAGAACGTCATTCCACGCCTCTTGAGGCTAGAATAAGTGTTTTTAACAACCTTACTCAACTTTTTTCTCTTATTATCCAAGCTTGGGGGCAGCCATTTACCCGCTAAGAGAATCGTAGCTAGTTTCCTGTCTTCCCCAATCGCCTAAACGTCCCTTTCCCGCAAAGACAGCGAACTAAATACATAATCCAAGGCAAATCAGGATCCACGCCGCCGGGCTCACCTACGTTGCCGCAAAACGCCGCGGTTTTTACTGCATTTTACGACTAGCATAAGGGGAGGGGCGAGCAGGATCCAGGGGATTTGAAGGGGTGACCGGGTCTTGGCTACTGTACGCGTGACCTGCGAGGCTTCTAGGGCAGGAGGTGAAAGGTCAGTCGGCCAGGGGGAGTCTGTCTGGCGCCCACAGTATGACCTCCGGGAAAAGACCAGATATGCCCACGATTACCCCCACTGACCAACAGCTTAAACATCCCCATCCTGGAGCTAAGTGAAGGAGCTCGCTGGGAAGAGCCCAACCCGAAGTTGGGCGGTGCTTGGGGAAGGCGGGGAGAATGAGGAGGGGCCCCGCGCGCTGCTATGGGGTGACGGGTAGGAGGTTTTCCCTCATTTGCCCCGGTTTTGCCTAAGTGCCCAGATTTCCATCCCCGCGTTTTCACTCTGTTCCAGTTGAACCAGCAGCCACCTCGAATTGGTAAAAGCGGCGTTGAGTGTGGTTCAGATTTCCCAGCGGGCCAGTGACTTCTCAGCTCCCAAAACTTCCTTTTGGAGTGCCCCTGTGGGAGTGACCTGCACTTGCTTTAGTCATCCTCAGTATTAGAAAGCCCAGAAATTCTTGTGTTAGGGAAGTGACCTTTAAGAGTGCTCCGGAGTTTAAGACTTTTCTTAAGTGCTTCTATAGGGGGAATTCTTATATTGTGGTTAGTTAGATGTAGTTCTGGTATCAGAAAGGTTTGTTTTTACTGAAAATACTCTTAGTATGGTCACTAGTGACTTCATCCAAGTTAAAAAAAAAAAAAAAGGCAATTTACATTGACCAGTGAAAATCTTACGAATAGCACCGAAACACTGTCTGATATGTTACTGGAAAACTTTATGAATAGTCCTGAAACACTGTGTGATATGTGCTGGAAGCTGAGCCCCTCAGGTCGGAAAGTGCTCAAAGTATGACTGGGGAAGAGCTGCCTCCTCAGGGAAGAGTTGACCTTCATGATGTGGATAGAGTAAAGTTTTCAGGACCTCCATTTGCTGATGTGGCACATCTCAAGATGAGAAACAGCTACAAATTTCCATTAATAATCAGAACATGGAATGTACAAAATATGAATCTAGGAAAATTGGAAGTTGTCAAAATCAACTCAATGACAGTGGGTTTGATTTTGGTTTTCACTGGCCAATTCTTTGAGAAGTGGATAGCCTCTTCCTTCTTCTGAGTCTGTCTTCATCTGGAAGCTCCGCTAAAACCTGTTCACTGTGGGTAACCCTGCTGGCATTTGAAACACCGGTGGCATAGCCTCCAGCCTCACAGTGACACTCAAACCACCAAAGTATGACAAACTGACAGACAAGTTTGTCTCCCTTAGCTGGTCCAAACTGCTGTGCTCAATTCCTGGTCTTTCACACCGTGATGGCTTACTGATCTGCCCTGAGGCATTCCACACAAAGATCCCCACTTCCACTGTGCCTGCCTGGCTTACTGCAGCCTGCCCTAGCGGTGCTCCACACAAACACCTGCCTTCTGTTGTGGCCAAGCTGGCTTACTGCATCCTGCCCCTGAGGCGCTCCACATACACATACACACCTTCCACTGCACCAGGGCTGGCTTACTGCCACCTATTTTTTATTTTTTAAAAAAACCTGACTATTCACTTTCATAATTTCATGTATTTCTAATATTTCGCTGACTCAGATTTCAACCTCCCATTCAGACCATGCTCTCAAACTCCTATTTAATTTCGCTAGATCTTCACATAGAGAACTCAGTGATGTGTCAAATTCAACACATTCAAAGCCAACTCCATTATCTTTCAACTTGGCTTTACCTTTGGTGTTGTATACGTTGGTTGGAGCCATTATAGTTCATAGACTCAACAGGCACCTGAGAGAAACCCTTATATCCAGTCTTTCCTGTACTACCCAGAGGTGTGTCTAAAAAAAATAGCACCTATGGCAAGCACTAAAATTGTGCCCCTGTCCAAACATCTGACATCCATCTTTTAAATGACTTTACTTTAATAAAACCAAACAAAAGGAGCTGTTTGGCATTTGACTGCTAACCAGAAGAAGGCTGGCGGTTCAAACCCACCAGCCACTCAGAAGGAAGATTGGACAATCTACTTCCATAGATTACCACTTCGGAAACCCAAGGAGGGGTCGCACTTATGCAAAGCACTAAAATTATGCCCCTGTCCAAACATCTGATACCCATCTTTTAAGTGATTTTACTGTAATATCAGTTTAAAAATACAAGCTCGTTAATCTTTCACGTTAGTACGTTATGTCACTACATGAAAATTTCAGCTGTATCTTCCTTGCTTTCACTGATGCACATTGGTCTATGATGTGCTCATTTTTTTTGTTTTTCAGATTCTTCTCTTTCTACATTCAGCAGAGCAAGATCACACAGTCCTCCTTGACCTATGGAAGCTCTTAAATATGCAAACATGTTTTAACTTGCTGAATGATCTCTCACAGCTGGAAGTGGAAACTGAGATAGTTAACAGAAACTGCTCAGTGGGACCCATCTTCTGGTGGTGCCCAGGGCATGTGCCATATCTGCCATAATTTAGATACGACTCTGCTACTACCACTGACCTGGTTCACTTCCTCATTCTCTCACTCCTATCACTAGTCATCTCAGGGGACACATTTATTTGAGTAAGACACAATCTGAAAATGTCTTTTTTCTACTGCATATCCTTTTAGGTCAAGAAAAAGTTTAGACCACATGATTATTCATGATGTGGTCACTTCTTACATCTCCAGCCTCATCTCTCTCCACTTCAGCCACTCCACAAGAAAGATGAGGCAGTCAGCTTCCATAAACATCTACAGTCTTGAAACCCAACAGAGGTTGCTATGAGTCAGATTTAATTCAATGACAGCGAATTTGGTAAGGTAGTTGTTACATGTCCTCAAGTCAGCTCCAATTCTTACCAACCTTATGTATAACAGAAACTCAAGGTTGCTGGTCCTGTGCCATCCTCACAGTCTTTGCTTTTGCAACCACTGTTGCAGTCATTATGTTACTATCTCATTGAAGGTCTTTCTGTTTTTCACTGACCCTCTACTTTACTAAGCATGATGTCTTTCTCCAGCAATTGGTCCCTCCTGATGAAGTGTCCAAAGTAAGTATGACAAAGTCTCACTATACTCAACTTTTAAGGAGCATTCTGGCTGTATTTCCTTCAAGACAGATTTGTTAATTCTCCTGGCAGTCTGTGGTCTATTCATGATTCTTCACCGCACCACAATTTGAATGTGTTAGTTTTTTGGTGTTCTTTATTCATGATCTTTCTCATGCTTATGAGGCAATTGAAAATACCATGGCTTAATTCAGGTGCACCTTAGTCATCAAAATAACATCTTTGCTTTTTAACACTTTAAAGAAGTCTTTCACAACATGCAACATATTTACCCAGTGTAATAGGTCTTTTGATTTTTTTGACTGCTGCTTCCATGAGCATTAATTGTGGATCCAAGCAGAAAAAAATTGTTGATAATTACAATTTCTTTCCCATTTATCATGGTCTTATTTATTATTCTAGTTGTAGGGATTTTTGTTTTATGTTGAGGTATAATCCATACAAAGTTCCTGGGTGATGCATATGGTTACACGCTTAACTAGTAGCCAAACGGCTGGTGGTTGAATCCACCCAAAGATGTCTCAGAACACAGGCCTGGCAATCTGCTTCTGAAAGGTCACAGCTTTGAGAATCTCATGGATCACACATCTACGCTGCATATACGGGTCTCCATGAGTCAGAATCAACTTGATGGCAATTAACAACAGCAATGATCTGTACAAAATTACGGTTATACTTTGTGAATATGCATATTAATTTAAGTGCTTTCATAATTATCCATGTATGTGTCTTCTTTCATAACATCAGGGACTATGTCTTGGTGATATTCTCATCCCTAAGGCTTAGCAAAGTGCCTAGTACATAGTAGATGTTCAATAAATGTTTGTTAAATGAATTGTTATTTACTCAGTATTAGCTGAACAATTTCTTTGAGTTATGATTTTTTTCTATATGAAATGCAGAGGGTGGTATGTTCTAGATAACTACCAAAAAGTTATTGATGAGCTATGAAACAAACATTCCTTGCTCATGCCATTTTAGAATCTTATTTGTATTGAAAGACTTAGGATATATACCACTTACATTTCATATGTACACTGTAGAGTAGATAAACAAATTTTGAAAAATACTCACTTTTATGTATTTTATGTTTCCAGATTTTTAAAAAAATAATTTCAGATAGACTCAACAGTGAAAGGAAATTGCTAAAAAGAATAAGTAATCCAAAGGAAGGTATGCTTTTTTTATTTCCTTTCTGAAATAAAGATGTATTGAAAATTAAGTTATTCTGTATAGTGAAAAAATAGGAATTTTTTTTATTTTTAGATACAGAAAGAATTTCAGTTTTTATTCTTCATAATTCTAAAAAGGAATTTCATATAGAATTCTTAATTTGAAAAGAAAAACTGCCTGCCTTCATTTTTTACTAAGGATGTACAATTTTTTTACTTTTCTGGAGGTAGATAAAGGAAAGGAGATAGGGTGATTTTTTTAGTTTTCTCCTCAGCACAACAAATAGAAGCAGGAAAGCCTTGATAATCCTTTTTTGCAGAACTTTTATATGGGGTTTAGGTATTTCCCTCTTGCCATTTAAAACAGGTTTCTAATATGATTGCATTTTCCCCAGCAGTTTATTATGAACATTTACAATCATTTAAAAAATTAAAGCATTTTACAGTGGACATTCATATAGCCACACCCTAGGTTCTATAGTTGTTAACATTTTGCTGTACTTACCTTATCATGTATCTATCCATCTAGCTGCCATGAACCCATCTCATTTTTTGAAGCATTTGCAAGGGAATTGCAGACATCGTACAGATACGATTGCATTTTGCTTGAAAGATAAATTCCTCATCTAGGTAGCAGATTAACAAAACATACCTGAGCATATAGCTGATTAAATGATATAATGTCTTCCCTTAATTTAGGCTGGACTTTGAGAGGGTTATTTTTAAGTGGTTTCAGGGTAGTTTTTAACAAACGTTGACAAATTTGGAAACCTCATACCTAGCAAAAGAGAGAGGGATGGTAATAGAGAACCATGATTCCAGGACAAAAAAAAGAAAGGCTACTTTAAAAAGTAGCCAAGATAGACAAGGGCTAGAGAGTTATTTATATCATATTTCTGTTTTCAGGTAGGGCATTACCAGACCATCCCTGAAGGTATACATTTATGCTTTTGTTGAAAGATCTTTTAGATGTTTTTTATAACCTTTGTCAGTAACTCAATTTTAGTATCCTCACTGTCAGGAAATTTTCCTTGCATTTACTTTGAGACTTTCAGGTTGTAGTCATAATATGTGAGAAAGATATGCAGATAGTCGTAAGAGATTAACACAGATGGCTTTTCATTCCATTGCCATAAACACATCATATACTACTTTTATTTTAAATGGGAGCTCTGGTAGCATAGTGGCTAAGACACTTGCCTGCTCACCAGAAGGCTGGCGGTTCAAACCCACCAGCCACTCCTCGGAAGGAAGGTTGGGCAATCCTACTTCCGTAGTGATACTGCCTCGGAAACCCAAGGAGGGGTCGCTATGAGTCAGGGCTGACTCGACGGCACATAACAACAACAACAACAACATCATAGTTGAGATACTGCATTACATAATGGACAAACTGTAATTACTGTCTATCTAATAGAAGCCCCTCAGTTTTTCTATTTGAGCTCATTGTCTATTGACAAGAAAACATCACAGCCATTGGCTAAATTCCATCTGATCTTATTGTGAATAAAATCAAAAAACAAACAAATAAATTCACTGCCATAGAGTCGATTCCAGTTCATAGCCACCCCCACTGAGTTTCCAAGGTAGTAAACCTTTACAGAAGTAGATTGCCCCATCTTCCTTCCATGGTGTAGTTGGTGGGTTTGAACCACCAACCTTCTGGTTAGCAATCAAATGCCTTAGGCACTGTGTCACAAGAGCTCCTCTAGTGTGAATACAGAATATTATTTTATTCTGAAGCTGGCCTTTTAACTTGTGTATTTCCAGAAATTCCCTTTGTTAGTGGAAATTGTAATTAATATTCATAGAGTTTAGAGACCCTGGGTTGATTGATATTATTTTCTAACAACTCACAAATAAGTTATAAAGATGTTATTGCTTTAGGTAAAGGAGTTATATTTACCAAGGTTAAGAAAAAATCTGAAGTTACTTTATTGTGAATTGGAATACTTAGGAAAAAAATTCACTTTTTCTTTAGTAATTCTTATTTACTCATCTACATTAACTATACATTAACTATAAGATAATGTAAAATGCATAAATAGTTAAAAATATATATCCCAAATCTGGAGCTATTTGCTGAGTAAAATATGGGAATTGATATTGTGTTTAACCCTAGCGTAATAGGTTGACAGAGTAACCATGTGGACTGTTTAAAAAAAAAAAGGTCACCTGGATGGCTATGATTTTGTATAAAGTAGCTCCCCAAAATGTTTCCTTGTGTGCCTATTTGTGTCTCTGTGTATGTATAAACACTTCTCTAACCATCTTTATACTTGGCTATGTCTTCTTCCAAAGTCCATTGCTGCAAAGATAGTGTCAGGAATATATATTTTCACTCTTTCTATGCTCAGAAAACTACATAGTGCCCTTTTACATCTAGTTAGGGAAACACCTAAATTAAGCAAGATTTGGTGGGAGAAGGGAAGGGGTTCCTTTCCACTAATAAGCCAAGTTTCTTAAAATTGGCCTACCAGGCTCTGTTTCAGTGATACACTCCAACCCACTACACCACTCCCCTACCTCTCTGACTTCATTCACCTCCTACTATTCTCCTTACCCATTGTTGTTGTTATTTGCTGCCGAGTCGGCCCCGACTCATAGCGACCCCTCCTTGGGTTTCCGAGGCAGTATCACTGTGGAAGTAGGATTGCCCAACCTTCCTTCTGAGGAGTGGCTGGTGAATTTGAACCGCCAGCCTTCTGGTTAGCAGTCAAGTGCCTTAGGCATTATGCTACCAGAGCTCCTTCCTTACCCCTACTCTCCACATATATCTATGTGGCTCTGATCCTACCTCCTTGAAGTCTTTGACCAAGTGCACCTCCACAGTGAGGCCTAAACTGACATATCCTATGTAAAACTGCAACTGACATTTCCAGTAACTATTTCCCTAAACTATTTTCCCTCTATGCTACTGTCCATCTTCTAACATAACTATATAATTTACTTATTATGTTTATTTTTATTGTCTGTGTCTTTTCACTAGAATATAAACATGATAAGAATTTTTTTTGGCAGGGAGGGAGCCCATTTTATTTACTGATGTATACTATACCCCTATCACAGTGTTCGGTACCTAGTATATGCTCAATAAATAAATGTTGAATGCATGAATGTACATTTATGTATAGGAATAAATTATAAACAAATTCCTGGAGGGGAAAACTGAAGATGGTTAAGAGCTCAGATTTTGGTGTCAGACTTTGTTTTAAGTGCAGATTTTTCACTCAGTAGTACATTCCCAGCATTAGCTTTCTAAACCTCAATTGCCTCATCTGTGAAATTGAGATAGTAATAAAAATAACAAACCTTCAGAATTATCATGAGGCCAAATGAGTGAATATATATAGAGGGCTAGCATAGTGCCAGGCAAACAGTAAAGACACATAAACATTGGCAGATAGAGAGTATGAAGTTAATTTAATAGCTGTCTACACTATGCATTAGATTAAGAAGTTATCCTCATCCATCCCACCTAGCTTCATTGTTATTCTTTTCCTCATTCACAAAATTGTAAGAAATCATTTACATAGTACATTAATTATAGACTACTCCTCTAGTTATAATATTTTTTTGATTCACAAAGAAAAGTCATCTTAAGTAGATATTGTTATACTCTGAGGTATGTCAGAGAAAAACTGTTTTTGTTCCCGTCATTCCATCATTGAGTTCAGCACTATAGACTTGGCTGGCACCAAAGAAATATTTCCTGGCAATTTGTTAAATCTTAAAGTAGAAGATGGCTCATATACAAATTGACTTTGCTTAATATTTTGGTAAGCAAAAACTGCTAGTAACCAGAGAAAATGTTCATTTGGAACCTAAAACTCAAACTAATTCTTTTGTTTTTCTATTTCAAATGTCCAACAATAAAAACAAATAAACTGTGGTACATTCATATAAACCAGTACTACACAGCAATAAAAAGAACGAAATACTGCTACACAATACAACATGGATGAAACAGAAATAAAGTGGCACAAAAGAGTACCTTGGTGGTGGGTGTAAGTTACATACGACCAAAGTCCACAAAATCTTAAGTGATAAATTAAAATCTTAAATTGATAAATTTTTACATACATGTAAAATTTATTCATCACCCAGATGAAGATATGGAACATATCTAAAACATCAGAAGACTCCCTTGTGTCCTTTCCCATTAAATACCTTACCATCATCCAGGGTAATCACTACTCCGATATCTAGCACCATAAAGTTTTTGCTGTTATTTGAAACGGAATCATATAATGTGGACTCTTGTGTGTGTGGCTTCTTTGGCATACTTTTATATTTATTAGATTCATCCCTGTTTTGTGTAGCAATAGCTCTTTTGTTGTGTCGTATTCCCTTGTATGAATGTACCACAATTTATCTTTTTTATTGTTGATATACACTGAAGTCATTTCAGTTTTGGGCTCATAATAAAACTGCTATGAACATTGTTGTGCATGTCTTTTATTGGACAAAAAACTCGTTTCTACTGGGATGTATGTCCAGGAATCAGGATTGTTGGGTTATAGGACATACTAATGTTTTCAGATAATATCAAACAGCTTTCCAAAGTGTTTGTACAATTTTTATTCCCACCAGCAGTGTATGAGAGTTCTAGTTGTTTCACATCCTCACCAATGTAAGATGAGCACTATTGGTAATTTGTTGTTGTTGTTGTTATGTGCCATCGAGTTGGACCCAACTCATAGCTACCCCTCCTTGGGTTTCTGAGGTGGTATCACTATGGCAGTAGATTGCCTAACCTTCCACGGTTGGTGGGTTTGAACCCCCAGCCTTCTGGTTAGCAGTCAAGTGCCTTAGGCACTATGCTACCAGAGATCCCTATTAGTAATATGAGCCCTATTAATTTTAGTGGGTGTGTAGTGATACCTTAAGGAGCTCTGGTAGTGTAGTGCCTAACGCATTTGACTGCTAACCAGAAGGCTGGCGGTTCAAACCCACCAGCCAGTCCTCGGAAAAAGGTTGGGCAATCTACTTCCATAGTGATACTGCCTTGGAAACCCAAGGAGGGGTCACTATGAGTCAGATCTCACTTGATGGCAGTGAGTTTGGTTTGGTTTTTGGAGTGATAGCTCATTGCCATTTTAATTTATAATTCCCTGATGACCAGAAGAGAATTAAGACATGTGAGAATCCTAAGCGCTGGTCATATGTGGCACCCCCTACTCTGCTTATTCACACATGTGAGTTACATATGTATACATATATCTGTGGGTATGTGTGTGTCTTAGCTATTCATGATGTAACTTCTTTTTTCTTGCTGAAAGTGAAGATGACTTAAAATGCTTATTGGTGAAAATTAAAGACTACAGCCTTCTGTATGGACTTCTGTATGGATCTCAGCATAAAAACCCTCACAACTGGACCAGTAAGCAATATCATGATAATCAGAAGATTGAAGTTGTCAAGGATTTCATTTTACTTTGATCTACAATCAACACCCATGTAAGCAACAGTCAAGAAATCAAATGATATATTGTGTTGGGCACATCTACTCCAAAAGACCTCTTGAAAGTGTTAAAGAGCAAAAATACCACTTTGAAGACTAAGGTGTGCCTGGCCCAAGCCATGGTATTTTCCAGGTGCCTCATACACATGTGAAAGCTGGACACTGAATAAAGAAGACTGCAGAAGAATAGATGCATTTGAATTCTGGTATTGGCAAAGAATGTTGAATATACCACGAGCTGCAAGAAGATTGAACAAATCTGTCTTGGAAGAAGTATAGCCAGAATGCTCCTTAGAAGTAAGAATGGCTAGACTTCGTCTCTTGTCCTTGGATCATGTTATCAGGAGAGACCAGTCCCTGGAGAGGGATATCATGCTTGGTAAAGTAGAGGATCAGCTAAAAAGTAGAAGACTTGTAATGAGGTGGATTGGCATAGTGGCTGCAAGAATGGGCTCAGGCTTAGCAGTGATTGTGAGGATGGCACAGGACTGGGTTGTTTTTGTTTTGTTCTATTTTTCATAGGGTCACTGAGTCAAAACTGATTAGACGGCACCTAACAACAGCAACAACTGGAAATATATGAGATAGCTACAGCTAAATAAAAAGTAAATTTACAAAGAGAAAATGAGATTTTATAGAAGTAAAGATTCCCTGGTGTAGAGGGAGGTAGTTTGGGAAGGCTTTCTGTCCATCTTCCATTCTTCTCTCCTAGGAAGACCAAGAGACCATGAGAAGAATATTTGACTTTGAGCAAAGGAAGATGATCAACATTTGAAGATTAGGTTTGAGATTTTATATATATATATATGTATATATA
>NW_006921620.1:16616369-16618794 GCF_000298275.1 Orycteropus afer afer
GCCCCTAGCTGACCTTCAGGTCTGGAATTGAACCCACTCCTGTGGCTTCCAGCCAAACAAAAGACAGGCATATGAGCTGAACATTTGCATTAGGTAGTACACTCCTTGGAGAGAGCAATCATGGGAGAATAGAAGGGCTGTGTATGCATTGGGAGACAGCTCAGGGGGCAGGAGTGCATGGAGGAAAAGACACAGGGAAGAGGTGACTATGGGGAGGAAGTAGAAGGAGAGGTTGCATTGTGGGAGATTACAGTCAATGTCATGAGACAAAGTGTTTATGAACTGCTATATGGAAGATGAATTTGCTCTGTAAACTTTCACCCAAATCACAATAAAAATTGAAAAAAAAAAAAAAAAAGAAGGAAAGCAAACATTCAAAGAAAAAACTAGTATGCAGTACCAGTAACCTACATGAATCACAACCTAGTTCTGGTGGTTAAGTTTTTGTGTCAACTTGGCTGGGCCTGGTTGAGTGGCTGGGCAGCTGAATATAGTTACTCCCCATGGTGAGATTAGTAATTAACTCCATGGTGGAATCTGTTGAAGCAGCTGAGTAGGTGCTTTGGGTATGTGGTTTGCTTCCCATATTTAAGAAACAGCTTTGGGAATGGTCTCTAGCTTATGACACGCTTGAACCCTGCATGTAGCTGTGTCATTGTTCAGCAGCCTGCCATGCTCTGCTGATCTTGGGACTTAAATGGACTTGAATTAATGGTCTGCTGTGTGGTTTGGTAATATCAGGACTGTGCCTTTTTACTTGTCAACCTTGAGCCTGTCAGTCTCAGCAGCCAGCAGTTGTCTGAAGAAAAGCCTCTAGCTTCAGTGGGCCTGGAGCAGGAGGCAGAGCTGAAGCCCAAGGTTAAGGGAATTTCACTCAGCCCTTAGAGCCTGGCTCTTTGAACTCGGACTTAAAGCCTTCAAACTGTAGGAAAATAAACTCCTGTTTGTTCAAGCCATTCCATTTGTGGTATATTCTTGACAGAGCAGCACGAGGTAACCAGAACACTTATCTATCCTGAGACAGAAGAACTCAAACTATCTGACCAAGGACACAAAGATAGTTCTAGATAGAATGGGATAAAAATGTAGAACAAAACTCAAATTCCTGGAAAAAAAAGTCCATACCAAACGTATTAGACTGGTAGAGACTAGAGGAACCTTGAGATGCCCTTTAAATTTTATACTGAAACCACACCCACCAGAGGTCACCTTTCACCTAAGACATAAACAATATTACTCATGAGTACTGTGCTCCTTTAAAAAGTCACCTATATAAGACCAGGAGCTCTGGTAGCGTAGTGCCTAAAACACTTGACTGTTAACCAGAAGGCTGGCGGTTCAAATCCACCAGCCACTCCTCGGAAGGAAGATGGGACAATCTACTTCCGTAGTAGTACTGCCTCGGAAACCCAAGGAGGGGTCGCTATGAGTTGGGTCCGACTCGACGGCACATAACAACAACAACAAATATAAGACCAGATAGTCATGCAAAGATGAGAAGGTGAGGGAGAGAATGGAAGCTAGATTAATGGGAAGAGAACAATCAGAAGGTAAATAATGAAATTGTGAAAAATGTCACTGAACAATATGTATAGAAATTATTACATGGAAATCTAGTTTGCTGTGTGAACTGTCACCAAAAACACAAAATTAAATATAATTTTAAACCAACAAAAATGTATGTCATTTGCCTCTTTTGAATGCTGAATAGCTGTAATCTAGGCAAATAAAGACAAAATGGTCTTGCACTCAGAGAAAACAATGTGTAAAGGCAGAGAAGCATTAAAGAGTACTGTGCTTTGGGGGAACTATGAGTTTAGTGTTTCATCACTGTGTTAGAAATGGGGAGAAGTTGGCAGAGTCCAACTCATGAAGGGCTTGATATGCTTTCTGAATGAGTTTGATTTTTATCATGAAGATAATGAGAAGCTCTTAAAGAATTATAAGCAGAAAAGTGATACATCTTGATTTGTGGTTTTAGAAAAAGCCCATCTGCAAAGAAGAAAATGGGTAGAAGAGAATAATTAAAAAAAAAACAAAAAAACCCACTGCCATTGAGTTGATTCCAACTCATAGTGACCCCCATTGGGTCTCTGAGGCAGCAAATCTTTACAGAAGTCGATTGCCAGGTCATCCTTCCACAGAGTGGCTGATGGATTTGAGCCACCAACATTCTGGGTACTAGTCAAATGCCTTAGGCACTGCACCACCAGAGCTCCTTAGAAGAGAATATAGGCAAGTTAAAAGTAAGAGTTACAGCATGGTGGGAGTTGAGTAAAGGATTTGGCGTCTGTTTGTTTTTAGGGCAGAGAGAAATTATAGAAAATAAGTCAGCCTTATAATCTTAAGAATTTGGGGGTTGCTTATGAGTTAAAGTTTGATCGTGTTGGGTTTGAGATGCCCTTAGTGGCATGTCCACATAAAG
>NW_006921620.1:16619291-16620426 GCF_000298275.1 Orycteropus afer afer
TAAGGCATTTGGCTGCTAACCAGAATGTCAGCGGTTCATAGCTGACCAATTGCTCAGCACAAGGAAGATGGGGCGATCTACAAATCCTCAGAAACCTAATGGGGGTCGCTATGAGTCAAAATTGACTCGATGACAGTGAGTTTGGTTTGGTTTGGTTTATAGTTCTCACATACACAGTTCAGGGCATTAATTATGTTTATCACGTTTTTCAGCTATCACACTAACCATTCTCAAATTTTCTGTCACCCCCAACAGAAGTTCAGTGTCCCTCAAAATATTGTGGCTTCCTTTCCTCGTCAGCAAGGTTGGTTGTATTTTAATTGTAATGGAATAATTCATGCTTTGTTCTCTCTTTAAACAGTTCTGGAAGTCTGGTAAGGGTTTCTTTAAATAAATAAATAAATAGGTAAATAAGTAGGTAAGGAGGTACGTACGTACGTACATATGTATATACTGTGGTAAAAAAATATGTAACAAGATATTTGTGAATTCAACATTTTTCATGTGGACAATATAATGATGACAGTGGCATTGATTATGTTTTGCAACCTTTTAACTTCTAGTTAGTAGTCACCTATCTATGGTGTTTTCCTCCCTCACCTCAGCAGCAATTTCTGTCCATTCTCTTGATTTCCTATGATATTTTATTACTGTTTTATTTCTCTAGATAGACTAAAGTTTAAGGTCAAGGACAAGGTTTTATTTTATATTCTTTATAAAGCATTTATCAGTGTTTTGCATATAACAGATGTTAAATGATTATTTGTGGAATGTCTTGGTAAAAGAGTAGTCAAGTAAGGATGTACTTAATTGAACAGACAGGAGAGAGGCCAAAAGTAGAGAAGTGGCTTGGTGAACCATTGGCATGATCTACACATGAGGTGATAATCAATCTTGAGTATACTCAATAAAATAATTATATAAATCATGGATGACCATGAAGAACAGAATTAAATCAGAAAGGAGGGATGGCAGGGATTGATTAAAACCTGACAGTGATCCAAAGTGGAATCTCCTTTGTACTTTTGGAAGTTTATGTCAAATATAAAGAAAATGAAAATAAATTCAGATCTAAATTAACAGTTCTCTGCATTCAGTTTAATAATGTTTAAAACGACAAAGAAATGGATTTTAG
>NW_006921620.1:16621966-16623273 GCF_000298275.1 Orycteropus afer afer
CTGGTGGTTCAAACTCACCAGCAACTCTCAGAAGGAAGATGGGGCAGTCTACTTCTGCACAGATACCACCTCGCAAACCCAAGGGAGGGGTCAGTATGAGTCAAAATCGACTTCACGGCAGTGAGTTTGATTTAAGGAAATATGTAGCTTTACCCAGCATACTAGTTAATGGCATTCTTTTGAGCCCATATCTATAAATTCTCTTTCTGAACACTTTTCCAAGATCACCTTTTCATATTGATGTGATATCAGTATCTGATATGTATCATACATACTGATACATATCATACTGATACATTCTTTCTATGTTCTAAAAGGTTAGACTTAGTTGTTCCTATGGGCCTGGAAAACTGTAGCCTCATCCCATTATATATAGATATATTTGGCCAACTCTTAGTCTCCTAGTCTAATCCCTTTATCATAGTCTGTAGTTTAAGTTATGATGTTCGTAATCAAGGTCTCACATATTATTTTCTGATAGTGCTAGATAACTGCAATTTTACTACTACTTGTAATAAAAACAAATCCCAGCTATTACATGGGCCTCCATAAAAAAGAAAAAAAGCTGTCTTCCAAATCTCCTGGCCCAGCCGAGTGAGTGCCTCTAGTGCAGCATCTATTTGTTGAAACATCTCAGTGGGTATTCCATAGTTTCCTGGGGCCTTGTTTTTCACCAATTCCTTCAATGCAGCTTTGAGATGGATAATTAAGAAATAATAATGCAGGAAATCAGCATCAGATCTTCAATTCAAAATCACAGGATCACTAGAGAAAAGTCAATTTACTAAGACTCTAAGTATGGTATTTTATTTTCATTATTTCAGTTAACCTTTATCATAACCTTTGCAAATAGGTATTTACAGATGAATATATTTAGGCGCTGTTATTTTGTCATACTGTGGTGTCTTACACATTGCTGTGATTTGGGAAGTAGTTTTAACATAACTGAACAGAATTCAAAGTTTAAGCACTTTCTACAATACCAGCTGCTTCAGAAATGAGTAAGGAAAGGGTGGGAAACAGTGTAGTTAAGATTTAAAAGGTGGGTAATCTTGACATTTTCACAATATTCAGTCTTCTATCCATGAATATGGCATGTTCTTTCATTTATATAGATCTCTTGTAGTTTCTTGTAGCAGTATTTGTATAGGTCTTTTGTGTCCCTGGTAAGATTTATTCCTAAGTTATCTTTTTGGCAGCTATTGTAAATAGTATTATTTTCCTTATTTTGTTTTCAGAGGTCTCTTTGTTGGTGTAGAGGCATCCAGCTGATTTTTGTATGTGACCTTGTATCCTGCCACTTTGCT
>NW_006921620.1:16624202-16628182 GCF_000298275.1 Orycteropus afer afer
TCTCTGTAGGAGCCTCAGGCTGCTGGAAGATGAACTGCTGTTGCATTTCATCCACTTGGGGAGCCAGGCCCCTGTCATCGTCTTCTATGCCAAAGTAGTGCTCAGTGAGGTCAAAGGTCTTCTGGTAGATTTCCTGGTTCTTGTGGCTCTGGAGAAACTCAATTTTATCTAAACCATAAGCTTCTTTGATGAGACCACAGTAGGGATTGACCCCTGAGCCACTGTACTTGCCCTCTTGCTCTCCAAGCCACAGGATGTTCTCCAGTCTGTTGAGGGCCACTTGTACTATCTTCAAATCCATCACAGTCAGCAAGTCACACAGGAGTTTGATGTAGCCCACTGAGACCAGGTACCTGATCTGTTCAGGGGTTCCTCCTGATGTGGCATGGTGACGGCCCAAGTTGCTTGTTTCCTTGTACGGAACTCTGCTTTTTGAAGGATTTTAATCAACATGGAAAATATTTGCATCTATCACAGCCTGTATTTGAGCCCTCTTGCCAGAAGTGATGTTTGAAATGGTCCAGTAAGCTTCCTTCCAGATTGACTCCTTGGGGCTGCTCAGCAAGTGGAGGAGGCCAGGGAGGGCTGAACGGTTAAGAATGACCTGAGTCTGGATGTCATCTCCAGTGACAGTGTTACTCCCGGCTCACAGGGCAGGATAAGCCACTTTGTAATCATTGTATTAGAAGCTCTACCAATCTCCGGCAAACTCCAGTCTATGACTGCCTGGATCTTCTCATTGGGGCCATCAAATAAGAGAGGGCCCAGCAGGCATCTGCCAGCAAGTCTGAGGTACTGCTGAAGAGTAGGCGAGACAACATGGGCAAACAAGGAGAAACCTTTGGAAAGTCTGGGGGTGAATTCTTCGCCCAGCAGAAGTTTGACAGGGCCCACACCGCATTCCGTGTCATTGTCAGTCATGTGGACTTGGCAAGGAGTATTAACAAAGGATTAAGGATAGAACAGTTCAAGACGTAATCTTGGCAAACGGAGCTGCTTCCAACTGTTTCCCAGTGCCCACACTCCCTGCTCTTATGCATCCTCAAAGTCTGAGTTAAGCAGTGCTGTCAAAGTGGGGAAAGCCCCTGTTTCAATGATAATTTTGGTCTGCTGTGAGGTTCCAGAGGCAATATTTGTGAGAACCCAGACAGCTTCAAACTGTAATGTACAATTCTCATTCCTCTTTAGAAACATCACAAACCTATCCACCACTCCTGGAGTGTTAATGGCTTCATCTGTTGGGGGACTAAGCTCTTTGGAGAGCAGTTTCCAGAATTTCTGTGTGGTTGCTAACTGCAGGTCAGAATCATCAGAAAAGAGCATCTCTACCATTTCCTTTGTGATCACACTCTCTCCAGTGGTAGAGTTCACATAAGTCCATGAGGAGACTATCAAATATGGCAGCTTCTTCATCAATCAGCTCAACATTTCTGTGTTTAAAAACTTGTTGCTCCCTCTTCTGCTTCTGGAGCTGAATGCCCTTTTCCTCCCTTCTTTGCCTCATTTCCTCAGGGTTTAGGGCATTGTTCTTACAGCTCTTCATTCAATAATTGTCTTTCCCTGGGCTCGCCATGGTCTCCATTGTGGCTCTGCTTGCTCCAACTTGGTGGCAGCAGCAACAGTGACAGCAGCTTCAGTAATAGCTTCAGCGGACAAAATTGTCTTTTGTTTGTGTGGTGGATTACATTGATTACATTGTTTTTCTGACGTTGAACCATCTTGTATACCTGGTATGAATTCCACTTTGTCATGATGTATTATTATTTTTTTTATATGTTGTTGGATTCTGTTGGCTAGGATTTTGTTGAAGACTTCTGCATCTCTATTCCTGAGGGATATTGGTCTGTAGTTTTCCTTTTTAATGGTGTCTTTACGTGGTTTTGGTATTAGTGTTATGCTTGCTTCATAGAATTAATTTGGGAGTATTCCATCATTTTCTATGTTCTGGAATAGTTTGAACAGTATAGGGGTCAGCTCTTCCCTGAACGTTTGGTAGAATTCTCCAGTGAAGATGTCTGGGCCAGGACTTTTCTTTATGGGGAGGTTTTTTATGACTTGCTCAATTTCTTCTTTTGCTATGTGTCTGTTCAAGTATTCTGACTGGGAGAGTTTAGGTAGTCCTTGTGTTTCTAGAAACTTGTCCATCTCTTCTTGGTTCTCGAATCTGCTGGAGTACAATTCTTCATAATACTCTGTTACTATCGTTTTAATTTCAGTTGGGTTTGTTGTGATGTCACCCTTTTCATTTATTATTCATGTTATTTGCATCTTCTCTTTCTTTTCCTTTGTTAAATTTGCCAGTGGTTTGTCAATTTTGTTCATTTTTTTGAGGAACCATCTTCTTCTTTTATTGATTTTCTCTATTGTCTTTTTTTATTTTCTGCTTCATTTATTTCTGCTTTGATCTTTATTATTTCCTTACTTCTGAATACTGTAGGTTTCTTTTGTTGCTCTTTTTCTAATTGTTGGAGTTGGTTAGTTAGTTAAAGTGTTGATTTTCATGTTTATTCATGGCTATAAATTGACTTGAGTACTGCTTTCACTGTGTCCAAAGGTTTTGGTAAGTTGTATCTTCATTCTCATTTGTTTCTAGGAATTTTTTTATTTCAAATTTTATTTCATCTGTTACCCAGTAGTTTTTGAGCAGTGTATTATTCAGTTTCCATACTAAATGATGCCCAGCTACCAATGCCAACCACTCAGAAAGGGATCAGAACTAGAGATCCTGGATAAAGTGGAAGGAAAAATGGGAAACAAAATTCAAAAACCCAAAAATGACCAGAATTACTAGTTGGATAGAGACTGGTGGAACCCCCGAGATGATGGCCCCAGGTTACCATTCAGGTCTGGAAATGGACTCACTTCCACAGATTGGCTCTCAGCCCAACAGTAGAGAGACCTACATGCAGAACTCCTACCCCAGGGTGATGCACCTGCCTACTCTAGGGAGATGTACCCCTTAGATCAATCAGCCATGACACATAAGAGGGGCACCATTCACAGGAATAAGAAGGGCACAGACAGGGGTAGTCACAGGGAGGACAGGGGAGGAGAATTTTTTTTGGTTGGGGAGGGTAATTGGGGCCGTGATTTCAAATGTGCACTAACTGTTGAATGTAAAACAAATCTGCCTTATAAATTTGCACCCCAAGAACAATAAAAAAGAAAACAAAATGTAAAAGGTGGAATAAAATAGTCTGATGAACTGATCACTCCAGTGAGGCCTGAGGGCCTTTGCCCCTTCATATGTCTCTTCTGCATCCTGGCCCAAGCATCCAAGTCATTGCTGCTCATATGTTTCCATTGGGCTGTTAAAGTCAAAGGCTGGCTCACGAATCAGTAGGCCAGTTATAGTTTGCCACTGTGACCCAGCTATCTGAAAATAGAGGCAAAATAAGGGGATGAGTGAGGTAAGTCAGTGTGATACACTTCAAATGCAGGAAAAGAAATGTGTTCCAGTAGTGTGAGGAGTTGTTGTGGTTAGGTGCTGTCCAGTCAGTTTCAACTCAGTTAACCTATGTAAACAGAACAAAACACTGCTCGGTCCTGCACCATCCTCACAAACGTGGTCATGCTTGATTGAGCCCATCATCGCAGCCACTGTGTCAATCCATATGGTTGAAGATGTCCCCCTTTTCATTGAGCCTCTACTTTGTCCATCATGATATCCGTTGGACTGGTCCCTTCTGGCAACATGACCAAAGTATGAGAGATGAAGTCTGACTGTTCTTGCTTCCAAAGAACATTCTGGTTGTACTTCCTCCAAAACATACTTGTTCCTTGTAGCATTTCATGGTACAGTCCACATTCTTTGCCCACATCACAATTCAAATGCATGATTTCCTGGTTGGTCTTTCTTATTCATTGTCCAGCTCTCACATGAATATGAGGCTATTGAAAGTACCATGGCTTGAATCAGGTGCACCTCAGTCTTCAAAGTGACATCTTTGTTCCTTAACACTTTAAAGAGGTCTTTTGCA
>NW_006921620.1:16639182-16640457 GCF_000298275.1 Orycteropus afer afer
GAAACTTGCTCTTGAAAGGAGAGTAGCAAAAGTGAATGGAAGAAATGATGAAGTAAAAGAGCTGAAGATAAGATTTCAAAGGGCAGCCTGATAGGATGAAGTCAAATATAATGAAATGCAACAGCCTGGAGCTGGAAAACTGAAGGGGAAAAACATGCTCAGCATTTTTCTAGCTGAAAGAACTAAAGGAAAAATTCAGACCTTGAGTTGCAATATTGAAGGATTCTATGGGCAAAATTTTGAAAAATACAGGAAGCAACAAAAGAAGACTGAAGGAAAACACAGAGTCACTGTACCAAAAAGAATTTATTGATGTTCAACCAATTCAGGAGGTAGTATACGATCAAGAACCAATGGTATAGAAGGAAGAAGTGCAAGCCACACTGAAGGAATTGGCAAAAACAAGGCTCCAGGAATTGACAGAAATGTTTCAACAGATAAATGCCAAGCTCAAGGTGCTCACCAAGAAATTTATGTCAAGAAGTTTGAAAGACCACTACCTGGAAAACTGACTGTAAGAGATCCATATTTGTGCCCATTCTAAAGGCAGGTGATCAAACAGAATGTAGACATTATTGAACAATGTCATTAATATCACACTCAAATAAAATTTTGCTGAAGATAATTCAGAAACAGTTGCAGTAGTACATTGACAGGGACAATTCAAGCCAGATCCAGAAAAGGACATGGAATGAAGGATATCACTGCTGATGTTAGATGGATCTTGGCTGAGAACAAGAATACCAGAAAGGTGTTTACCTGTGTTTTATTGATTATGCAAAGGCATTTGCCTGTGTGGATCATAACAAATTATGAATAAGATTGTGAAGAATGGGAATTCTACAGCACTTAATTATGCTCATTTTGTCCATAGTATCCTTCAATATCGTGACTCAATATTCTTTCAACTTGAGAAATGCTGAGCGTGTTCTTCTTTTTTTTAATTGTGATTTGGGTGAAAGTTTACAGAGCAAATCCACTTTCCATACAGCAGTTCACATTGAGCATGTTCTTCTTTGGTTTTTCAACTACAGGTCTTTACATATTTCATTATAATAGTTTACTTTGTCATATCAAGCTGCCCTTTGAAATCTGTTCAGCTCTTTCACTTCATCTATTTGTCCATTTGTTTTAGCTACTCTCCATTCAAGAGCAAGTTTCAGTCTCTTTTGGTCTTTTCTTCCTTTCCTGGCTTTTTACTGAACATTTGCTTTTTTCATGTATGATGCCCTTGATATCATCCCACAGCTCCTGTGGTCTTCAGTCACTGGTGTT
>NW_006921620.1:16641736-16643980 GCF_000298275.1 Orycteropus afer afer
CTATGAGTCGGGTCCGACTCGATGGCACATAACACACACACACATTGAGGAAGTAGTTCTTTCCCAGTCATATATCGAATGCCTTCCAACCTGAGGAGCTCATCTTTTGGCACTGTATCAAACAGTTTTTCCCTGCTATTCCTAACGTTTTTAGTGGCCATTTTTTTTTTTTCCTTCTTTTTCCAGAAGTGGACCTGGCCACGTTTCCCTTCCCAGTCTTAGTCTGGAAGCTCCATTGAAACCTGTCCACCATGGGTGACCCTG
The DNA here is from genome assembly GCF_000298275.1 of Orycteropus afer afer. NCBI lineage: Eukaryota > Metazoa > Chordata > Mammalia > Tubulidentata > Orycteropodidae > Orycteropus > Orycteropus afer. Next base: position 16,642,001 of record NW_006921620.1, read on the forward strand.
ATGTTTTTTGAAATACTGGCAACAGAAATTCCAGCATCACAGCAGCATGCAAGCCACTATATGGGAAACTAACAGATGAGTGGTAAATGGTAAGGAGTAGTAGTGGAGAAAAGCAGAAAAACAAAGAAAAATCCAAAGTAATTCTAAACATATTGAAACATATGTGTTTTCTTATCAAATGCAGCTTTTTAACTTATGTACTAGTGAAAAGCAAAGGAAAGAATTATGAGAGTTACACTGAAACAGAAAATTGACATCTGTTCAAGTGTTGAAAAGGCAGTGGAGAAAATTGTGACTTATTGTTACCTTAGTAAATGTAATATCATCTGATTAAAATTTTTTAGTGTTTCGACTAATGTAAAATACACGAAAACTGCATTTTCACACTTTATGAAAATGCTTATTTCTCAAAGCAAACCCTGGTTCCCCAGTTAATGCATTCTGTGCTTTATTCCTAACTTGACTGCTCACTAGCAAAGGTGGCCTTAGATAATCTTTTGGAATCTCAGTGTTCTCATCTATTAAATGAAAGGTTTAGACTAGATGTTCTAAAAATAATAATCAATAATTTTATTAGTTGCCTGCAGTATGCTAAGACTCACATTCAATGTTTTAAAAATGTTTTCTTATTTAATTGGTACAATGATCTTATGAGATTATTTATAATGTTGACTATCTTATAAATGAGATAACTATAACTTCAATGTGTTTCAGCCTGAGATTTGACCCTGACTTCATTTAATTCCAAATATTTTAATCACTGTGTTATTCTGCCTATCTATGGTCCTTCATACTAGGAATGCTAGGATTCTACTCCTTGTGACAGATCAACAATATATTTAATGTGAATTCTTTAATGTCAGATTAATTGATAATCTTATTTTCCTTGTCATCTCCAATGCCGGGAATGTTTTCTGACTGGTTGAACTGCAGTGAAAGGAGCAACATAAAATTATAATGTTCTGAATGTAGAGGATAATGTTTCATTTTTGTGCTCTGCTGACCACTACTCACTCTACCCTTTCTTAGCATGGCACTTTGTTCATGATAGACCTTCAGTAATTTTCCCTGAGTAGCTACATGAAAAAAAAAAAGGCTTAAAGATGATTAATTCTTCTGGGTAAAAATGATACTCAAAACTTTTATCTAAGCAAAACAGCATGTCACACAGGGAACTGATAATGGCTGAGAGTTTGAGGTTAAGGGTGACCTTTCAGAGTCAGGGGAACCTGCTACTGCTGCTGCTGCTGCTGAGAGTGATGGGAAAAAAGAATAGCTGATACTGCCTGCCAGTTCAGGGGACTGCATGTTGGAATCAGTACAAATTGCATGTATCTCCTTCCATGATGGAAAAATCTTCAGAAACTCTCAGCTGTGATTAAGAAGCCCTCCCTATGTTATCCCTCCAACTTTCCACTTGATAAGTGGCTCTCCTGCTATTTATTACAGAGACACTGCCTTGTCTTTTTTTGTACTTTTGGATAGTGTTTATTTTTGCTGCTGTCTTTAGAAAACATTTCTCTTCCTTTTTTCAAGTAATTTTATTTTACTTAATCTTTTATATTACTTTTAAATGTGAATTAGAAATAATTAGAGGCAGCCTATTTATGTTGTTATACAAATTGGGTCGATAGGAATACTAAATGATATTAAATATAATTTTCACCAATGATAAAATCATATGTATCATTATTAGTCTATAAATTAGGTATAGGTCCTCTACCCTAGTATCTGTGATAAACGAGATATGGTATTTGCTTTCATTTTCATTTTAATTCTTAGAGCCAATGGTCTTTTTCCTGAATACTGGGTGAAACCTCTTAAAGTGTTTTCAGCCTTGGGAACCCTCAAATAATTAATGTATATATCTTCAATTAAGAATAATGGCACTTAAACAATCACAGAAGGACAGATATTGTATTAATCTGTTATTATAAAAAGTCAAGGAAAGGTTTATATATGGAAGGAAATTTTTTGTTG
>NW_006921620.1:16645030-16646039 GCF_000298275.1 Orycteropus afer afer
GAGAGGGAAGCTGTTACACTGTGGTAAATTGTAGTCAATGTCATGAGACAAAGTGTATGTGAACTGCTGTATGGAAAGTGAATTTGCTCTGTAATTTTCACCCAAATCACAATTAAAAAAAATAATAACTCACTGCCATTGAGTTGGATCCGACTCATAGTGACCCCTCCTTGGGTTTCCGAGGCAGTATCACTACAGAAGTAGATTGCCCAACCTTTCTTCTGAGGAGTGATCGGTGGGTTTGAACCACCAGCCTCCGGTTAGCAGTCAAATGCCTTAGGCATAATGACACTTAAAATATTGAATAAATATGAAAATTATATGTCAAACACATTTCTGCCAATTGTGAAATAAATATTTTAAGTGACATTTTTGTTCAAAGTAATAGGTCTCTTTGACATCATTAGAAACAAACTAATACTTAGCTCAGTAAAAAAAAAAAATGTTTAAAATTCTCTTTAACTATCATCATGAAATAGTCTTATGTATCCATTTGTCCTGAATACATTTCCTGGTGGTTAAGGCTATATGTCAAGTTGGCCTGCGTTTGAGTGGCTGAGCAGCTGCTGGTAGATGATGAAACTGGCAGTCAACTGCATGGTGGAATCTGCCATGAATGACTGAGTAGCTGCTTTAGGGATATGGTCTGCTTCCTGTGTATAAAGAGAAGGTTTGGGAATGGTCTTTAGCTTTTTGGTATGCTCGTGCCCTGTATGTAGCCGAGTCTTTATTCAGCAGCCTGGCATTGCTCTGCCAATCTTGGGACTTTTAATGGACTTGAATCAATGACCTGCCATGTGGTTTGGTAATATCGGGACTTTGCCCTTTTACTTATCAATCTTGGGTTTGTCAGCCTCAGCAGCCAGCAGCAACCTGAGTGAAGAGATGCCTGTAGCTTCACTGGGCCAGGAGCAAGAGGCAGAGCTGAAGTCCAGGGTCAAGGGGCTTTCACCTAGCCCCTAGAGCCTAGCACTTTGAACTTGAACTTCTAGCCTCTAAAACTGTAAGC
>NW_006921620.1:16646139-16646642 GCF_000298275.1 Orycteropus afer afer
TCGACAGCAGTGAGTTTGGTTTGGTTTTGGATATGCCATACTTTGTTCTAAACACTTAACATGTATTTTTATATATTATATAATTCTCAAAATCAATCGTTTTGAAAATGAAGTAGATCCTCAGAAGTTAAGTTACCCAAGAATGCCCGTTTGGTAAGTGATGGTGCTGGAATTTGAACTCAGGTTGGTTTGTCTTCTATAGTTAGTGCACTTTAACTATGCTTTTATTTTCTAGAAAGGGCAGTTTTACCACCCACAGAACACTTTATCCTTCTTGAAACAACCTGCTGAAAGCAAAACAGAAGTTCTTTTCAAATGCTAATAAAAATGAGCAGAGAGAAAGGAAAAGAAGCTCCATGACCCATGTCATAGACTAGAACCATTACAGACATTTGCTCTGCATATGAGAAGGAAGTCACTCTTGAGTTTTCTAACCCAAATGAGCAGCTTAGGCTGCCAACTGTTTTCATAGGGACTACAGGAATCCTGGGAGCTCTGGTAGC
>NW_006921620.1:16646824-16647382 GCF_000298275.1 Orycteropus afer afer
ATAAGTAATGTCACGTAGATTTTGCTAGGATACATTTTTGGGAAATGTGTTAATTAAATTAACACATTTAATTCTTTTAGGAATATTCAATGATTGTGTCAGTGTAAAAATAGATAACTTTTAGCAAAGCAATTGGCATGAATCATCAGTTATTAACAATCTATTGGCTATGGAAACATTTTCTATAAAGTGCTTTTTTAATGAATAAAGTGGTCTATTCATGAAAATAGCATGAGTCAGAGACAATAATGGAGCATTTTGTGTCAATGGCAAGTAAGTCCATTTTTGTTGGAGTTCCTATAGGTCAGTGTTCTTCACTTTTAATGTGCCCCATAAACTCCAGAGAGCTTACAAAGCACACATTGCTGGGCTCCATCTCAGAGTTTCTGGCTTAGTAGGTTTGGGGTGGGACTTGCAAAATTGCATTTTCTAATAAGTTTCTAGGTGATGCTGATACTGCTGGTTCAAGAGGCACAGTATGAAAATGACTATTATAGGTAAAAGGAGAGTAGTAAAAGTAAAGACTTATGGGATACATGAGGTCTCATTTGTGGAAGA
>NW_006921620.1:16647724-16649435 GCF_000298275.1 Orycteropus afer afer
TCCACTCCAATCTTGCTACCTTCCCTAATCTTTACTGGAACATCTCTTGTTAAGGTCACAGTTAAGTGCTAAGTGTCAAATTCCATGAACAAATTTCAGCTTTTATGTGACTCCTTAATAGTGCTTGATACTGCTGACCATCTCATTCTTCAAAATGGTCTTTGCATTTTTGGTTTCTGTGATCCTTTTCTTCAAACTTCTTATCTTGCTAATAATGTCTCAGCATTTATAAACTTGTTTTTCCATTTAATGTTGAATTTTATCTTCACTGTATATAATTTTATTTTTCATGCTTTATATAATACATCCATTTTCATTTCTTTACTATGTCCATAATATATCAGCGACTCCAGAACACGTGAATCTTATCTGAGTTCATAAATCACATTTTCAGCTATTACCCACCTCTACGTTGATGGCCTGTATCCCGTCTTAAATCCAATTATGTTTAAATGGGAATTGTTTTTTCCCCATCTCAGACCCCTTCTTTTTTATTCCTACTCAATTAATGGCATCTCTATACCTAATTACCCTGTGTGGAAACCTCAAAGTTGTTTTTGATTGCTTTTTCTCTCTTTCTCATCTTATAAATTCAAACACTCCCTAAACGTGGACAGTTTTTTCCTCCTAAGTAATCCTTGATTCTGTTCCCTTTCTACCCATCTCTTGCATGAATCATTGCAATGATATTTTTCCTGATTTTATTGTTTACTACTATCTTTTTCAGCCACAAATCCATGAAAGTTATTTTTCTTGTCATAATTATCACATTGTACAGTATTATTTAGAGCCCATTCATGGCTCAGTTAAGTGCCCGACAACTACCAAAAGGTTGGTGGTTGAAACCCACTCAAAGGAACCTCTGAAGTAAGACCTGGTGATCTGCTTCTGAATGGTCACAGCCTTGAAAACCCCAGGGAACACAGTTTAACTCTGTACCACATTGGATTGCTGTGAGTCATAACTCAGTGGCAACTCTTTTTTTGTGTGTGGTATTCTTTCCATAGATTTTTTTTTTTTTCCTTTCTAGATTGGGAGTCATTTATCATGTTTATGTGGAATGAGTGTGATGTTCACTGTCTTTGAACTAGAGTTCTTTTAGGCATTGCCTATAGCAGAAATTATACTTTTCTAGAGAATCAAATTAATCAATCAAATTTGGCTATTGATTCCAACAACTTTTTCTTATGCCTAGTGTATATGTAGTGAATTAGGTCTTCTTAAGACAAGTGTTCCTAACCTGGTGTTCTGGTTACCAAGGGCCGCTCTAATAAAAATACACCACAAATGGGATGGCTAAACAAATAGAAGTTTATTCTCTCCAAGTTTGGAGGCTTTAAGTCCATGTTCAAAATGCCAGGCTCTAGGGGCTGGGTGAAAGCCCCTGGACCTTGGGCTTTAGCTCTGCCTCTTGCTCCTGGCCCACTGAAGCCAGAGGTATCTCTTCACTCAGGCAGTTACTGGATGCTCAGGCTAACAAGCCCAAGGTAGACAAATAAAATGGCATAGTTTTGATGTTACAAAACCACACGGTGGGCCATTCATTCAGGTCCATTGTAAGTCCCAACGTCAGCAGAACATGGCAAGCTGCTGAACACTGACACGGCTACATGCAGGGTCCAAGTGTGCCATAAGCTAGAGACCATTACTCAAGGCTTCTCCTTATGTACAGGAAGCAAACCACATTTCCTAAGGCAGCTCCTCAGCTGCT
>NW_006921620.1:16649535-16653618 GCF_000298275.1 Orycteropus afer afer
TAGATTTCATTACTACTTCTGTGTTACTCTTACTAAGCAATCAATTCTCACTGATTGTATTTTATTGTATTTATGTAAATGTCAGTTTCTATCACTAAACTGAGATCATTAATGGCAGGAACCATTTTGTATTTATCTTTGTATCATCAGTGAAGAGTTCATTTTTTGGTACATGTTTAATAAATGCATGGATTAGTTAATGCAGAAGTGGATTTTTGGGCCCAGGGCCTATAGGCAAGGAGACTAATTAGAGGGAAGCAAGCTCTCCCTCCGTGAAAGGCCTCGCCCTCCATGAAAGGTAATACGATACAAATTTCAAGTGATTTTGATAAGGCAAAGAACTGAAGAGATGAGAAAAACATTGCAAAAATTGGGCTTGATGGCTGATTACTATGGATGAGAGAAGTGAAAAACTAAGTGTTATTGAAACATAACGACTGGGACAGTAAAATACAGAAATACAGAAAGGCAACATTTTAAAAGGGAAAAAATAATGAGCTTGGTTTTATATGTTAACTGATTTTCTTTCTAATTTACTTTTCTAATCTAACTTGTCCCTCCCATAGCTACACTTTTTCTAGAGAAAAATGAGTTTTACATAATGTATGACTCTACCAAAATCTTTCCCCTAAAAACAAACAATTAACAGGGTCATGGCATGCATTGAGATTCTCCTGCAAGAATTTTTATTAAATGATAAAGACACCAATCAGTTGGTGACAGGTGTTAGAATAAAAGACAGTAATGTAGAGAGAGAAACCCAGTGGCAAGCATTTTTGACCATGCATGAAATGAGTAAGTACAAGATGCTGAGTGAGAAAGAAGGATGGAGCATATGTATGGAGAGCAATAGAAATGAGAAGGAATATATAACCCCCGAATGATGTAGAGAGCAGCCTCTGATTCCAGACCTGAGAGGTCCCCTTACACTTGATTTCCTATTCCTGAAGTCAGTGAGATTCTTCCACGTACTTAAATACTTTCTTATCTAAGTTAACTTGAGTAATTTTCTACAACTCAGCTATTCAATGAAAGAGCCCTGGTGGTGCAATGGTTAATTACTTGGCTGCTAACTGAAAGGTCTGCAGTTCAAATCTACCAGCCACTGTGTAGGAGAAATATGTTGCAATCTGCTGCCATAATGATTTGCAACCTTGGAAGCTCCATAGGACACTTCTACTCTGTCTTATAGGGTTGTTACAAGTCAGAATCAACTTAATGGCAATGAGTTGTTTCATATTATTCTAACCAGTGTAGTATACACTAATACTGAATTCTTATGCAAATTCATGCATTTTACATTTTTTGCAAGCTGCAGCCTGTTTACACGTTAGTTTTCTACACGTGTGCATTATGTGTGTGTGCACATTGTTTATGTGGGTGTGTTATATGCAAAAAATACAGTAATTCAGGTCTGAACATTGGTATGCCCATCTCTCTGTGGACTTATATTTTCATTTCTCTTGGGTAGATATTTAAGAATGGAATTTGTGGGTTATGTTGTCTATATAAGAACTTGGTGGTGTGATGGTTAAGCGCTTGTCTGCTAACCTAGATGGTGGTTTGAACCCACCCCGGGGCTCTGTGAAAGTAGGGTTGATTTGCCCCAGTAAAGATTGCAGTCTATGGTGCAGTTCTACGTAGTCACATGGATTGCTATGAGTCAAAAATGACTTGATGGCACCTTACAACAGCATTGCATATATGTGTTTAACTTTTTCAGAAACTGCCAAACTGTTTTCCTAAGAGGTGGTTTCATTTTTCGGTCTTACCAGCAGTATGTGAGGGTTCCCATTTCTGTATGTATTTGCCTACATTTGTGATATACGTTGCCAGACTTATTTACATATAGTTATTATAGTATTCCCATATATTGAAGCACACTTAAAATAATAGCAGTAAAAGCAATTCGAAATGAGGCATACAAAGGAAAACAGAACCCAGAGTGTTACTAACCTGTGGGACAATACCAAGCAATCTAATCTAAAAAAAACCCAGTTATGGGACATAAAAAAAATAGACACTGGTCATTATACAATCAGCCTGCTCTAGACCTCACCAGCCTGGTCCAGACCTTTCCCCTATACCTCTGGTTCTTGTTGCCAAAGTCTTAAGTATATCTGAAGCTTAACCTAATCCAAGTTTGACAGTCTCCTCCACACATTAAGGTTTTAAGGAGATGATACATGTGAGAGCTGAGTTCTTGAAATATGTTAGGAAGTACAGAATGAGAATATCAACCCAGCCTCACATTAAAAACTATATCAGATTCCTAATTTAAACACCCTGCCACTTTGAAAATAGTTCAGGATCAGAAAAGGAAGCCAGATGGCTGGAGTGAAAGGTTTATATGATGTCATAGGTAAAGCTGAAAAGTACATTTTGACCAGGACTTGGTGTGTATGTGTGTGTATATGTATGTATATGGGGTTAGAGGGTTAAATGCAATAAAAATAATTTTTGAAAAAAATTGGTAGACTAGGGTAGTAACCGTATATAACAAGTAAGGAGTAGCCTAACACTGGGAGAATTAATAGAATATTTTCAATTTGACTTTTTGTCACTTTGTAAAGTTTTTAATACTCTTTTATCTTGACAGCCTTATGATAATTCATCTTTTCTTGCATTTATTGACTTCAGGTAAACACACTTGTTGTTAGGTGCTGTGGAGTTGATTTCAACTCATAGCAACTCCACATGACACAGTAGAACCACCCCACAGGGTTTTCTAGTCAATACTTTTTATGGGTAGGATATTACTAAATCTTTCTTCTGTGGAGCTGCTGAATGTTTGCTGCTAAAGTTTGAACCATCAACCTTTAGGTTAACAGCTGAGGGCTTAACAGTTGCACCACAAGGGCTCATTGGGTAAACACACGACAACCCCTGATTTATTTCCATAATGGCTTTATAAAATGAAAAGATCCCTCAATAGTCAATGAAATGAGTTTTCTAAATTAAAGTTTCTTGGGTTTTTTTTTTTTGGTCTACTTAGAATTAATTAGCTCTGCTTGAGGCTTTCTCGTAAAAATTTCTCTCTAGAGGAAATAGAACTTTCACTTTTAGGTTTCCAACCAAATTTAAATTACCTTCTGGGAGGGATCTTCCCCTTACTTACATGCCTACTTACATTTTCACATGAACATTCAAGAAATGCTTAGAATTCTGTTGGTGTTCACAAAACTGCCCTTTCTAGTCACGTTACTTTGAGGCAAGAAGATTAAAGGAGACAAAAAATAGAGCAGTAGAATTATTCTAGGTAGATTTGGACTTCTGAACCTAATTTCAGGGCACATATCATATTCATAACTAAATTCTGAACCCAAAAATTTAGGGGGCTTCTATTACCATATTTTTTTGTTGTCAGTCATTAGTACAGTGCAATATGGAGAATTATACTAAATACACAGTTACTGATAAGAGTGATCAAATCCATTCATTCACCAAATATTTGTAGAATATCATCTATGTGTAAGGCACATTTCTAATAACTAGAATATTGTCTACATGTAAGGCACATGTCTAATAACTATATAATCACAATACCTAGCTTTGTAGAGTTTACATTCTATAGGAAGAGACATCCATAAACAAAGTAAAGGCATAGGATGTCAGGTGGTGATAAGTTCTGTGAAGAAATTAAGGCAGCTTGAGAAGGTTAGCAGGTGCTCAGGCATGAAAGGGACAGATCCAGATGTTTGAAATATGCTCTTAAGGGGGCCTCATTGAAAAAAGTGACATTTGAGCAGAGAGACCTGAAGAAAGTAAGAGAGTTGGAAGTAAGCCTTGAAGATGTCTAGGGAAGAGCTCTCCAAGCAGAGAGAGCAGAAAGTGCCAAGGGCCTGAGGCAGAATTGTTTGGCATATTCAAGAACTAACAAGGAGGTTAGTATGGTAGGAGTAGGGTAAAAAAGGGAGAGACTGGCCGAAGATGAGGTCACAGAGGTAAGTGCAGGGTGCAGATTTTAGAGCGCTGTGATAGAGCTGTGTGTCAATTTAGCTGGACCACAATTCTGTGTGGTTTAAGCAATTGTGATGTGGGTTGTTCCAATAATGGGATCAGATGTGTGTGTTTTGAGCACCC
>NW_006921620.1:16653718-16654742 GCF_000298275.1 Orycteropus afer afer
AGACTTTAGTTATTTCAGAGGGGTGATTAGATTGGAAGCAACACTAGAAGGCTCAAAGAAGTGAGTGAGTTTAAAGTGGAAACGACTTCATTATGGAAATTTGAAAAATAGGATTGTAGTTTGAGGCAAAAGCCACACTGAGAAAGAGAGAGATGGTCATAAATTTTATATCTAGAGAGGAATGGGTTTGGGATAGAGATATGTGCAGATACAGATATAAAACTTAAGCATGTTTGTAAGCAAAAGGAGGGGAGACAGAAGGGAAAGTTATAAAGTACAGTGATGGGGGTTTAGCTTAAAAAGGGGACAGGACAACTGTTCCTCTGAGATAAGGAGGCAGACCATATTTTGCAGTTCCAGTAACAGTTCCACCAAAAAAAAAAATGACTGTTATTAATCATACATTCTTTAAAACAGTATCCACATTAGTGTTCTGTCTGATTTTCCATTGTAGATGTGTGTTTCATATTTCTCAAAGAGATTCAGTTTTTACAAAGCATATCCTAAATGAATGATCTATTAACACTGAATAGTAACTGGCATGTTTGGGATTCAAATTGTTTTATAGTTTTCTCACAGAAAATACGTTAGGCACACAAGGGAACTTAGTCTAAAATATTTGGAACCTATCATTTCTTCCTCTTTAAGAGTAAGCATATTAAAAGCATATTTTTTTAAAATGGTTCTTTTAATAAAAGTACTAAGTGTCCTAGCCAATAATAGTAAGCTGTGTATATGTGTGATGACATGTGCATTGCAAAGCTTCAACAATGTTAAAATGTAGTTTTGGGGTTACCTTTGTGTGGTTAGAGTCAGTGTAACATCACCTCCTGTGGGATCTTCCTGAAAGGAAGGGTACTTAAATAAGTGGTATTTCCTGAAAATTAAATATCCTTGATTCTGTGGCTCCTGATTTAGTTTTTTTTTAAATATTTTATTGTGTTTTAGGTGAAAGTTTACAGAGCAAATTAGTTTCCCATTCAACAGTTCAAAAAGAAATTGTTCTGTGACTTTGGTTGCTATC
>NW_006921620.1:16666092-16679008 GCF_000298275.1 Orycteropus afer afer
GGGTTTGAACCGCCAGCCTTCTGGTTAGCAGTCAAGTGCTTTAGCCACTATGCTACCAGAATACTGCCTGCCAACCTTGAGCTCCTCAGCCCCTGCAGCTGTGTGAGTCAGGAAAAGCCTTCAGCTTGACGTTTGATCCAAGAACTTGGGACTTGCCAGCTTCTATAAGTGTGTGAGCCATTTTCCTAAGATAAACTTCTCTTTTTCTCTCTATATAAGCTTTACTGGTTTTGTTTCTCTAGAGAACCCAGTCTAACATAAGCACTTTATAGACTACAGTACGTATTTTGGGCCTTCACTCTCAGTGAGATGCCTTTGGAAGCAGAGGGTTGCATTTTTTAATTAAAAGATTCCAAAAGCAAATTACCACAAGACCTGTGCTACATAATTAAGGAGACCAATTTTTACTTTGAATTGTCTTTTGAACTTTGACTAATTGTCCTATTAAGCATAGTAATTCCATCTTGAAGAAAACTTGCCTAGAAATATGGCAGACTTGCAGTTGCCAAGCTTCTTAGTACAGCTTGACCATTTCTTAGGTTTCCATCTTTCACAAGTCTAAAATTTTTGGCTGAAATTATTAGTGAAGCAGGATGGGTACTTTTATAAACCTATAGTCTATAATTGATAATTGTCAAGGAACTGAAAGCCTATACCTACCGTATTACAGGATTTGTGCTAGGTTGTGGGGGTACAAAGATAGATAAGGACTCTTTCCTGAAAAAGCTCACAATATAATAAAGAAAGCAGATTCATAAATAAATAATTGCAACATCATATGGCAAGTGCCTAGTACCTAGTAGGTGCTAGTTAGATAACTTATTTTTTTGCATGTAACAACCCCTATAAATAATGCACATACACATATAATGCTCATAGTGCTTGTAGGATAGGAAACTATCCTAAGGGCTTATGTGGTTTGCAAAAAAAAAAATACAGCATGTATGTTACTTATATAAAATATACTGGTACTTGTTAAGTGGGTACATGATGTCAGTACCAAAGGGGAAGTGATTATTTCTGAGGAAGTCAAGGAAGGAGGCCGGATTCAGTTTCAAGCATGTGTTCTGTGAGGAAAGGACAGTATCTGTCTTGCTTACCCTTGCATCTAGAACAGAATCTAGCAAATGATAAGTGCAGTAAAAATTTGTTAAAGGAGTGAATGAATGAATGAGGAGAGGGGTTGAGCAGAGTGTGAGATAAGAACAGGATTTCTTTGAGTGGTAGGTACATATTGCTGGCAAAGAACAATCTATACTAAAAGTTTGAAGTTTGGAAGCATGTAATTCTAGCCCCTAATAATTTTAGATTTCCATTTAAAGTACTCTGCCAATTTCATACTTGATATATAATTATTGATACCTATGCTTCTTTTTGGTATAACTCATATGAATTTATATGCATCTAGAAACTTCTTATAACATTATTGATATATGATTATATATATTAGCCATGAAATATCTTTATTTTTAATATGAAAGCAATTGTAAAAGCGTCTTTTATAAAGTATATTAGGAAGTGAAAAGAACTCTGAAAATCAGAACAGACAACAAATTATACTAGCAAACTTGGAGAAACATAGTGGGAGGAAAATTACAGATTTTGCCACGCAGTAAAATGTGTTATCTTGTCCATTAATTGTGCAGTTAAACCTTCATCAAGGTACAACAAGCCCTGGAAATGATTTCAATTGAACGAAAAAAGAACTGGAATAAAAATCATTTAAAACTAGTTCACACCAGCTCTCCTGCGTGTGCTATTAGCTGCAAGGATCAAGTCACAAAACATTATTTGGAGGAGAAAGGGTTTAGTGAACCCTAGAAATTGGGTTTGATTTATGCCAGAAAATCTGCCTTTTCACTGCTTGAGATTTCTATGGAAGAAAGCCACAGTCTTTTACCAAGTGGTTTCTAAGGAAACCTCTTATAGTACAGCATCTGAAAACAATTTGGTTGTTAATGAGAAATGGTTCTCACGATGGTGGGAAAGTGTTGGCTGAAAGAAAAAGCTTCCAGATTTGGCATTCAGTCTGTAAAAAGTGTTTACTGTTCTACAGTTACCTTTATGAAATTTATACATAGATTAAACATTTATAAGTCTGTTTCACAGTTGTTCTTGTTTGTAAATATGTTTTTTAAAGAAGCTAGGGCAGTGGAAAGGTTTTTGTCTGAAAATGTAGATATTTGAACTTGCAAATATATTCAGACAAGTTGCCTCCTAAGCATCTGTGCATTCCGTTGAGTTTCTCAATCTGTTTTGGAATTCCAACATTCTAGAATTCATATCTTAACATGGAATTATAAATAAATTAATTAATTTGCATGAAAGTTTTCTGAAAATCTTAAAATACATTTTTAAATTCAACTTTTAATATATTTTTAAATTCAACTTTTAAAATTTGTTCTGAAATGTCATATAAGTTGTGTTTGTTTTATTTCTTTCAAGTTCTCCTTCAAAAGAAAATAATTATTTGCAGTATTCTAACTTGTGAATTTAATTCTAAGATTGAATTTTAAAATCTAATGAAACACTAAACCATGTAGTTAAAAAAATAAATGCTAAGTGTACCAATTGAAGTCAGATTCCAGATAACCATATCCATATTTTCTTGATAACTTTTAAATGGTGTGCAGTGAATCACTTAATATGGTTCGTCTAGCTATGGTCTTTATGACTTCCACCAGATAACTCCTTGGAACTATGCAAATGTGAGGTGCTTGTGGCCTACCAAGGGGACTGGATAGCTTATTGCTAATAAAAATAAGGTATATGGCACCCTTGTGGGGGTGGGACGATGGACGATGGAAATAAGGTGTATGGAACCCTAAGGTGGCATGATCAGTTTTATCATTCCTCTAGGGTTAAAATAAGGAGCTTTAGGGGTGTAGTACTAAGACATTTGACTGGTAAGCAGAAGGTTGGCAGTTCAAACCCACCAGCCACTCTGCAGAAGGAATACTGGGCAATCTACTTCTATAAAGATTTACTGCCTTGGAAACCCAAAGAGGGTCACTATGAGTTGGAACTGACATGATAACAGTGTTTTTTTTTCCCTGAGGCTTAAAAATGAACCTTCAAAAAGGCAGAAAGGGGGATCTTACTACCATCAAGACAGAGAACAGTGGAGAGTGGGGTGTGTCCTTGCACCAAATATCCCTGTGCTAGAACTCATGGGAAAAAGAGACCAGCAGAGAGATGGCGGTGGCAGATCTGAGACACCAGCATGAGACTCTGTGTGTGTGTGTGTGTGTGTGTGGGATTGCTGGCCCACAAAGCAAGAAAACTGAGTGCCTTTGGGCAGGAGGCTTGTTGGCAGAGTGGGGTGTAACTAGGTGCACCCATCGGCAGACCAAAAAGAGATTTGTAACACTGACCTGAGCAGGGCAAAGGCCAAGGGGCTGCAGGACTGAGAGTGTGAGGCCAGAGAGAAGTGTGCCTAAAGCATGGCAGAGAAGCTTTCCTGATTGAAGAACTGTATCCTGACTTGTTTCTGATCCTGAACTGTAACCTGTTATTTCCGTAATAGACCGCATACTTGTGAGTATTGTTAGTGAGTTCTGTGTGGCCACTTCAATGATTTATCAAACTCAGCAGAGAACAAATGAGTGTGATGGGTGGGATGGTTTGTGTCAGAATTGGTAAGAAGGTTAGAGGGTGGCAGCATGTCTGACTGCTGCCTCATAGTAATCAGCTTTGTACTGCTAATGGTGATTCTGTTTTCCCCTCATGAGGTTGGAGGAGGTAAAAAAAATGCTTCTCCCATGCCCTTTGTACAAATAGTTGTTGTTGTTGTTGTTGTTATGTGCCATCAAGTCGGACCCAACTCATAGCGACCCCTCCTTGGGTTGCCGAGGTGGTATCACTACGGAAATAGATTGCCCCATCTTCCTTCTGAGGAGTGGCTGGTGGGTTTGAACCGCCAACCTTCTGGTTAGCAGTCAAGTGCCTTAGGCACTATGCTACCAGAGCTCCCTGTGCAAATAGTAAAAACAAAAACAAAAACAAAAAGAAATTCACACAATTGTAAATAGATTCAGAGACATGAATGAATATATGATATCCATCCACCCACTGCCATTGAGTTGATTCCTCCTCATAAAAATCTTTTAGAACAGAGTAGGATTGCTCCCATGCAGTTTCCAAGACTGTAAATCTTTACGGAAGCAGACTGCCATAGGTTTGAACCACTGGCATTTTGGTTAGCAGTCCAGTGCTAACTCGTTATGCCACCAGAGCACCTTTGAATATATGGCAACAAAAAAACCCAAAAACCTCACTGCCATCAGGTTGGATCCGACTCATAGCAACCCTTCCTGGGGTTTCCGAGGCAATAGCACTACGGAAGTAGATTGCCCAACCTTCCTTCTGAGGAGTGGCTGGTGGGTTTGAACTGCCAGCCTTCTGGTTAATATTATACCACCAGAGCTCAGGAACCTCAAAAAAAAAAAAAAAAAAAAATGACCACCAGCAGTTCAGAGGAATAATTTTTGAAGCAGGAATATTCTTGTCCTAAGAGCTATTTAAGTTTGCAATTCTGTGTAAAAATATAATACTCAGTTGTTAAGTCACATGAGAGCCTATGGGTGCATCACTTTGCCCATGGCTGCCATCAGTCCATCTGTCCCCAGTATGTTTTCTGCTTTAGACTTTTGTACTAGGCAGAGTTGCCAAGAATCTTCTTGTTGTCCTCAGTTGTTGTCCTCAGTTGTTCTCCTCATTTGACTCCCACCTCCTTTCTCTTTCTTCTCTGGTCTTTGAACTTCCTCCACTTTGGGCAGCTGCATTCATTTGCAGCTCTGCTTTGGGCAGGGAAAAATGCTGCCAATGAAAATAGCAAAAATAAGTAAACAAGAAGGGTTGCAAGTACTTTGTATGGGTTGCAGCTCTCTGGCTGCCCACTTTGGGATCTTTCTACCACTAAGGAATACTGAGAAGAACCCTAAGGGATCAGAAATTATTTGAGAGAACTTCTTTTTTTTTTTTTCTTCTAATCTTAGAATCTGCAAACTCAGAAATCCTTTGTGTTTAAAGAACTTGGAAGGTGATCTTTTAAGGCATTTTTCTCCATTCAGCTTCATCATATATGCTGTTGACAATCCATTTACAATAATAATTTATATAACATTTTTGATTATGACATTTGAAAAGGGTGGGATATGACCTAAATTTTTACTCTCTCTTATTCCCCACAAAACTTATTAGCTCAGAAGGCAAAACTCTATTTAACTTCTCTGAGTAGTAGAGAGGAGCTCTGGTGGCTTGGTGGTTAAAGCATACAGCTGCTAAGCAAAGTGTCAGCAGTTCAAATCCACCAGCCCAGCCACTTGGCAGGATAAAGATCTTCTGCAGTTAAGATTTATAGCCTGGGAAACCCTTATGGGAGGCAGTCCTACTTTGTCCTATAGGGTCACTATGAGTCAGAATTGACTTGATGGCAGTGAGTTTGAGTAATAAATGACTAAAAAGCATGAATACAAGAGTATTTCATAAATATTAGTATATGAAGAAAATTAAGGAAACATCTCTAAATCAAAAGAACAGCAAAAAAGTACTTTATAATTGTCATTGTTATGCCAATATACTAGACTTTTGAGGCTTAGTGAGAACTTTCTTGAGTAATTCGTGCTTTTTGATAAAACATCAGGAAGATTTATTGACAGTAGTATCTGAATGGCATGCCCAAAGTAGAAATGTAGTTTCTGCCTCAGCAGATTTACTTGTTTCTACTTCTTCCTCCTTTTCCACATTATCCACAGTAGCACCACAGGATGGCTCTCCAGATAAGGCAACAATCTAACTGGGCAGCTGTAGAGTCTTGCTTTAGACTTAGAAAAGGCTATTAATCTTACATAACCCACTCTGCATCTCACATTGACAAGTATATAGCTGAATGAAGAAATTACCCATGTGAAAGATTTCTTGTCTATGGCCTTGACTGAGTGGCATTAATTTTATTATAAGAGTATTAAATTTAATATGTAAAGGTCAGGGACCACAAAAAAAGCTGAAAACAAGTACACTTAAGAAAAATAAAAAAGCAGTAACTGTATTTATTGAGCCCAGATCCATATAAAGAAGTGTTGCAGTCTCAAGATAAATTTAACTAAAAATAGGCTAATTAAGTGCCTACTGTGTGTTAGAGTCTTCACTGGTAGCTGTGAATACAAAGATAAATGAGATATCCTAGTGATGGAGCTCTGGTAGCCTAGTGCCTAAGGCACTTGACTGCTAACCAGAAGGCTGGTGGTTCAAACCCACCAGCCACTCCTTGGAAGGAAAATTGGGCAATCTACTTCCATAGTGATACTGCCTTGGCAACCAAAGGAGGGGTCGCTATGAGTCGGGTCTGACTCGATGGCACGTAACAACAGAAAGTGTTGGAGGAGCTCACACACTAGACTTTTAACAATCTCTCTTCTCAGAATTTGGAGGATTTTTAGATAGTTTCCCTAGATTTATGTTTCATTGTACACTGTTACCCTTATTCACTTAACAAATCTCTTGTGAATGCTCTGTTGTTGTTAGGTGCCTCTCAGACTCATAGCGACTCTATGCATAGCAGAATGAAACATTGCCCAGTCCTGTGCCAGCTTCATGATCCTTGCTATACTTGAGCCCATCGTTGCAGCCACTGTGCCAATCCATCTTGTTAAGGGCCTTCCCCTTCTTCATTGACTCTCCACTTTACCAAGTGTGATATCCTTCTCCAGGGAATGGTTCCTCCAGACAACGTGACCAAAGTAGGTGAGACCAAGTCTGACCATATTGCTTCCAAGGAGCATTCTGGCTGCACTTATTCCAGGACAGATTTGTTAGTTCTTTTAGCAGTTGACAGTACTTTCACCATTCTTCTCCAACTCAAAAGCATAAATTCTTCTTCAGTCTTCCTTACTCATTGTCCAGCTCTCAGGTGACTGAAAATACAATGGCTTAAGTTAGACACACCTTAGTGCCAAGCCCTTGGGAATACAATGATGAATAAGACCAGGAACCCTCCCAAAGTTTTCAGTCTAGTGAGGGAGAGGTAAAAGAGAAATTACAATACAATTTTTATATAAATGAACAAATAGTATTCTTTGATGAATTCTTAAATTGTGAAATTGATATATCTTGTCAAGTAAATGATAACATTTAACTATATAGTGCTCAGCAGAGTACCTGGCACATTGAAAACACTCAACAGCTGTTAAGTATCATAATTATCATTAGAACCTTCACCTTTTCTGTTTCAGTATTCTTACTTTAGTTACTGAGTACAAATCTGAAAAACCAAACTCACTGCTGTTGAGTCGGATCTGACTCATAGCGACCCCTCCTTGGGTTTTCGAGGCGGTATCACTACCGAAGTAGATTGCCCAACCTTCCTTCCAAGGAGTGGCTGATGGGTTTGAACCACCAGCCTTCTGGTTAGCAGTCAAATGCCTTTGGCACTATTCCACCAGAGCTTCCAGTACAAATCTAGCCCTTCCATATTTAGCCTTTTTAAATGTCTCACTAACAAAAGTCAATATATTATCTAGGTAGAATGAGAGTTTCTATGTGTTAACATTCTGTTATCACTTACATTCTTCCATAATTGCTAAACATCACTTGTGGTGGTAATAGACAATTGCAAAATATTGTCTGTTGACTGAGAAGAAATGGAAACGTCGTCATTCTATTCCAGCAGCTTTTCTTTTCTGGAAAATTAATACTAAATCTTATAATGAATTTATTTATTTAAGGAAAGGATGGTTTAGTGAGGAGCTCTGGTAGCGTAGTGCCTAAGGTACTTGACTGCTAACCAGAAGGCTGGCGGTTCAAACCCACCAGCCACTCCTCAGAAGGAAGGTTGGTCAATCTACTTCCATAGTGATATTGCCTTGGAAACCCAAGGAGGGGTCACTATAAGTCAGGTCCAACTCGACCGCATAACAACAACAACATCGTTTAGTGAGTTCTGCTCTGGATGACTGTCTGATGCCATCATGAATATTCAGTTGGGCTGTGTAATTATTTGTTGTTGGGAGGCTGCTTTCTGTACTGTGTATAGAAAGATGTTTAGTAACATTCCTGACCTCTACCCATGAGAATACAGCACCCCCACAGTTGTAATAGATAGAAATAACTCCAGATATTGTCAAATGCCCCTGAGAGGGGGATAAAATCACCTCCAGCTGAAAACCACTGCTTTTGATCATCTTGGCCATCGATTTTAAGTGGATGGAACTGTGCAGTGTGATCATGGTATGGGGCGTTTCTTCCAGTAGGTAATGGTCTTCATTCTGTCGTGCTCCTTCATATATTGTGCCTCACTTGTGCAAGATACTGGAAACCCATGATGCATAAGATGTTCCCTGCCCTGAAGCACCTGTAAATTGAGTTGATTCTTCAGATTTTGGAAACACGCCAGGTAATCTTTAAAACAATGTGAAATAGTACCTTGAGCTTCCTCGCTAGCTGTAATAAATGTCCAAAATCAAGACTGTATGATATTTATTATGTGCTACCAAAATACTTCCAAAGTAGTGGACAACTCCCTATAATTTTCTTTAAACTTTCCCTGAAGAGTTGATTTCTGTACAGGAATGAATTGAAACTTACTTTGTTTTATTACTGAAATGCTTACATATTTTTTATTTTCATTAAGTCCTTTTCCTCCAAATAAATCTCTTATAAAACAACACTTGTGTCATGGATTTGGAGGATAAAGAGCACCTGTCTTTATCCACAGAGTTCTATTGTCTGTACAGCTGTCCACACTCTGGACATTTACAGATGCACATTCAATTAAAATAATTGAATAAAGCTATTCATGTTATTATCAAATATATAAAAACATTAAAAAGTAACAAAAAAATCCATGTCTTCGTTATCTAGTGTGCTATAACAGATACCACAAATGGATGGTTTTAACAAACAGAAATTTATTATCTCACAGATTTGTTGTTGTTGTTGTTAGGTGCAGTTCTGACTCATAGCAACCCTGTGTACAACAGAACGAATCATTTCCTGGTCTTGTGCCATCCTCACAGTCATTGCCATGCTTGAGCCCATTGTGGCAGCCACTGTGTCAATCCGTCTCATTGAGGGTCTTCCCCTTTTCTGCTGACCCTGTACCCAGCATCATAACATCCCTCACCTCTACCCATGAGAATACAGCACCCCCACAGTTGTAATAGATAGAAATGACTCCAAATGCCCTCCTCTAGGGACTGGTCCCTTCTGATAATACGACCAAAGTATAAGAGATAAAGTCTATCCCTGAAACAATGGCTAGTACTAGGGGTGTTGGACCTTTTGATTGTCCAGGCCTAAATCACATATCCATCCCTGGAATTAGTAATGGTGTCAGCTCCATCCACAGTATAAGAACTGAAGGTACAGGAAAATGAGTTTCCCAAAAGAAAATTCAGATGGTATTACCAGAGAAAGGAGAATTTATGTTGGATGGCAAAATCCGAAAACGGTCCACTACATTGGCACTCAACGGCAGTTATATGCAGTAAAACCTGTGAAAGCTGGAAACTGTGTAAGGCAGAAACCTGTCTGAGAAGGAAAACACAAGTATTTTCCATTAAAATGAGCAATAGAAAAGTGGTAAGACTATACCTTGTCAAAGGTGGAAAACTTGACACCTGGGAAAATAAGGCAGTCCATCACATTCTGGCTTTCACCCATTGCACTATATAATTTTTGGCACTTACAAAATCCTATTAAGCCTAATATATTTAAAAAAAACACTCTACTTAACAATTTTACTCAGCATGTGTGGTAGTTCAGTTTGTGTGTCAACTTGGCTAGGCCTGGTTAAGTGGCTTGGCAGCTGGATGTAGTATTCCCCGTGATGAGACTGGTAATCAGCTCCATGGTGGCACCTACTGTCAGCAGCTGAGGAGCTGCCTTAGGGTATGTGGTCTGCTTCCTGTATATAAGAAATAGCTTTGGGACTGGTCTCAAGCTTATGGCACACTTGAACACTGCATGTAGTTGTGTTGTTGCTCGGCAGTCTGCCATGCTGTACCAACCTTGGGACTTTCAGGCGACTTAAATGAATGGCCTGCTGTGTGGTTTGGTAACATCGGGACTGTGCCTTTTGACTTGTCAACCTTGGGCTTGTCAGCCTCAGCAGCCAGCAGCTGTCTGAATGAAGAAAAGCCTCTAGTTCCAGTGGGCCAGGAGCTGGAGGCAGAGCTGAAGCCTGAGGCTGAGGGGCTTTCACCAAGCCCCTAGAGCCTGGTACTTTGAACTCAGACTTAAAGCCTCCAAACTGTAAGATAATAAACTCCTGTTTGTTAAGGCCATCCCATTTGTGGTATATTCTTGTCAGAGTGACACTAGGTAACCAGAACAGCATGTATATTTAGATTTCCAATTTGAGGTATGATATATCTCCTTCCTTTGGTTCAGGTTGGGCATATTATGATAAGCAGGATTTCCATAACAGACCTATGTGGGACTCTAATTTAACTTTTTTGAACCTCAGTTTTCTTGTCACTTTCTAGAAAATAGCCCAACCAATTTACTTTTGACCAAGACATCACTGCTTCCTGCAGAAGATAACAGATTGGTTTATCATAGCTTTTCTCCCTTCTAACTGCTGCTGAAGCAAGAACAGAAGTATGTTTTTTAGACTTTTTGAATTATTTTTTGTACATATTTTTAAATTTTTCAGCTGCCAATAATTACACATGGAATGAGGAATATCATTGTTGATGTCAGATGGATCTTGGCTGAAAGCAAAGAATACCAGAAGGATGTTTACTTTTGCTTTACTGACTATGCAAAAGCATTTGACTCTGTGGATCATAACAAATTATGGATAACGTTGAGAAGAATGAAAAATTCAAGAGCACTTAATTGTGCTCTTGAGGAACCGACACATAGATGAGGAGGCTGTTGTGAGAACAGAACAAGGGGACACTGCATGGTTTAAAATCAGGAAGGGAGTGCATCATGGTTGTATCCATTCACCATGCTTATTCAATCTGTATGCTGAGCAAATAATCCAAGAAGCTGGACTATATGAAGAAGAACATGACTTCAGGATTGGAGGAAGACTCATTAACAACCTGCAATATGCAGAAGACACAACCTTGCTTGCTGAAAGTGAAGATGACTTAGCACTTACTGATGAAAATTAAAGACTACAGTCTCCAGTATGGATTACACCTCAACATAAAGAAAATGAAAATCCTCATAAAGTGGACCAATAAGCAACATCATGTTAAATGGAGGAAAGATGGAAGTTGTCAAAGATTTCATTTTACTTGGATCCACAATCAACACCTATTGAAGCAGCAGGCAAGAAATCAGACATCATATTACACTGAGCAAATATGCTGCAAAAGACCTCTTTGGAGTACTTCCATAAAGATTTACCACCTTGGAAACCCAATGGGGATCACTATGAGTCAGTATTGCATGAATGGTAGTTTTTTGGTTTTTTTTTTAAGAGCAAAGATGTCACTTTGAAGACTAAGGTGCACCTAGCCAAGCCATGGTATTTTCAATAGCCTCATATGCATGTGAGAGCTGAACAATGAATAAGGAAGAATAAAGAGCTGATGCCTTTGAATTGTGGTGTTAGTGAAGAATACTGAAAATACCATGGACTATCAGAAGAATGAACAAATCTGTCTTAGAAGAAGTACACCCAAAATGTTCTTTGGAAGAGAGATGGTAAAACTTTATCTCACCTACTTTGGTCATGTTGTCAGAAGGGACTATTCCCTAGAGAAGGATATCATACTTGGTAAAGTGGTAGGTTAGCAAAAAAGGGGAAGACCCTCAACAAGATGGATTGACACAATAGCTGAAACAATGGGCCTGGGTATAGCAAGAATTGTGAGGAGGGCACATAACTGGGAATTGTTTTGTTCTTTTGTACATAGGATCACTATGAATTGGAACTGACGCAACAGCACCTAACAACAATAATTATATAGAAACCACCAACTCCAGTTTCTTTTTTCACTTTGACTGTATAGGGAAAACAAAAGTACATGTAAGTGTTAATTGTGGGCTCTGGAATATACCAGGAACTAAAGTAAGATAAAAGGACATTTTGGATGTTGTAGCTATGGAAATGAGTCATCCTGGACCACTGCAAATAAAGGGAGGACTGAGAAAAATTGAGGTGACCTAGGGGCTGTCAGAGGAGCCCTGGTGGTGAAGTGGTTAAACACTGAACTGCTAACTCAAAAAGTCAACTGTTCGAACCCACCAACGGATCCACATGAGAAAGATATGTCAGTCTGCTTCTGTAAAGATAACAATCTTGGAAACCCTATGGGGCAATTCTACTCTGCCCTACAGGGTTTCTATGAGACTGAATGGACTCAACAGCAGTAGGTGGGGACTGAGAAGACTGATGGCAGTGACATAAGGGCTGTCGCTTGGTTCAGACAGTGCACTTAGAGGTCCCAGCCCTAATTTTGAAAGTGGTTAGTATTGATCATGGTAATAAGGAATCCTGAACACATAGACAATGATGTTTAGGAGCCAGAGATCTGCAAACCACAGTCAGAAGACAAATTATTGCTCCTTTTGTAGATAAGATTTTACAGCTCTGCCCACTCGAGTATTATTTATGGATGCTTTGCATTACAATGATAGAGTAAGTACTTATGACAGAGACCCTCTGATCCTCAAACCCTAAGATGTTTACTGTCTGGCCCTTTATACAAAAATAAAATGCCCTCCCCCACCCCAGAGTTAAGGAGTATAACGTCAGAGTTCTATTGAGGTTTTAGAACACACAGTCTAGCCTCCGTTATCATAACCAGAGAGAAGACGGCAAAGAATTAGGATAACCAGTTCTCAGGTGAAAAGACCTGTCTATATCCAGAGCAGAATCTCAGTTCTGCAGGGCCAGTATAGGAGATGAAGAGACGGATACATGATAGCCAGGGCTCATTCTTTTTTTTTTTTTTTT
>NW_006921620.1:16679833-16682577 GCF_000298275.1 Orycteropus afer afer
TCAGATTCAAGGGCTGAGAAAAATTGGTTTACTTTTCTCCATTTCAAAGGGTGGAGGCCATAAATACTGATTTTTTTTTTTTTTTTTTTTTTTTTTCTTCTTGTTGAGGTAACTCAGGCCAGGAGAACAGCATTGTAAGGAAATAAGATGCTAGATAGGAACACTTCCTACCAGGCCAGAACTGAAGTTAGGGAGAAGATAGTACTTTGTTGATGGGAAGGGGGTTCTTCCACTAGAGACATTTTCTTAGACCTATAATGAAGTGCAGTAAAACATGAGAAAGCTA
This sequence comes from Orycteropus afer afer, assembly GCF_000298275.1. NCBI lineage: Eukaryota > Metazoa > Chordata > Mammalia > Tubulidentata > Orycteropodidae > Orycteropus > Orycteropus afer. The sequence continues at coordinate 16,680,120 of NW_006921620.1, forward strand.
TAATATCTCCCAAGTGCCTACAGAAGCCTGGGACTTTTCCCTTTTGTATGTTAATCAAGACCTCAATTGAACACAGCTCCTGAAAAGGAGCTCATGCCATAGTGATCCTTCTCCCATTGACATCTGTGTCTTGCCACACTGTATTTGAGTCTCTCAACAGTCATCCTCTTTTACTAATCCCAGGGAGTAAATTAATTGCTCTTTCTCTGTGCTTTTGTTTCATCTACCATAGTACTCAGCATATCTTGCCCTTATATTACAATTATATATGTACATATATTTTTCCATTCCCCCCCCCCCAATAAGACTGGACATTACTTGAGAGCAGTTTTAGCTGTATCCATCTATATATCCCCTGGATGCTTATATTGGGTACCATTGAGTTGGCTCGGATTCACAGAAACTTTAGATTCCGTGGAATGAAACACTGCCTGGTCCTGCGCCATCTCACAATCCTTGTTATGTTTGAGCCAATAATTGCAGTCACTATGTCAGTCCATCTCATTGAGGGTCTTCCCCTCTTTCTCTGACACTTCAGTTTACCAAGAATAATATCCTTTCCCATGGAATGATCCATTCTGACAACATGGCCAAAGAATGTGAGACAAAGTCTGGCCATTCACATTTTGAAGGAGCATTCTGGCTGCACTTCTTCCAGGACAGATTTGTTCATTCTTCTGGCAGTCATAGTATTTTTAGTATTCTTCACCAACACCACAATGCAAAGGCATCAACTGTTCTTCAGTCTTATTCATTGTCTAGCTTTCACATGCACATGAGGCAATTGAAAATACCATGCTTGGGTTAGGTGCACTTTAGTCTTCAAAGTGACATTGTTGCTCCTTAACACTTTGAAGAGGTCTTTTGCAGCATATTTGTCTAGTGTAATACATCTTGTGATTTCTTGACTGCTGCTTCCAGGGGTGTTGTGGTCGTTAAGGCTATGTGTCAACTTAGCTGAGTCTAGTTTTGAGTGGCTGGGCAGCTGGATGTACTTACTCCCCATGGTGAGACTGGTAATCAGCTCCATGATGGAATCTTCTGGAGCAGCTGAGTAGCTGCCTTAGGGATGTGGTCTGCTTCCAGTATATAAGGAGAAGCATTGCAAAAGGTGTCTGCAGCTTTTTGACGCACTTGGACCCTGCATGTGGCTGAATCTTCATTTAGCAGCCTGCTGTGTTCCCTGCCGATCTTGGGACTCTCTGGACTTGAACTAGTGGCCTGCCGTATTGTGTGGTAATATTGCGACTGTGCAATTTTATTTGTCAAGCTTGGGCTTGTTAGCCTCAGCAGCCAGAAGCTGCCTGAGTGAAGAGTTGCCTCCAGCTCCAGTGGGCCAGGAGCAAAAGGCACAGCTGAAAGAAACCCCAGGTCAAGGGGCTTTCACTCAACCCCCACTTTGAACTTGGACCTCTAGCCTCAAAAACTGTAAGAAAACAAACTCCTTGTTTGTTAAAACTACCCATTTGTGGTATTTCTGTTATAGTGGCATGAGGTAACCAAAACAGGTATTGACTGTGGATCCAAGTAAAATGAAATCCCTGACTTCAATCATCTCTCCATTTATCATGATATTGTTTATTGGTCCAGTTTGAGGATTTTTGCTTTCTTTATGTTGAGATGTAATCCATACTGAAGGCTGTAGTCTTTGGTCTTCATCAGTAAGTGCTTCAAGGTTTCTTCACTTTGAGCAAGCCAAGGTGTGGCAGGTTGTTAATGAGTTTTCTTCCACTCCTGATGTTGTGTTTTTCTTCATATAGTCCATCTTCTTGGATCATTTGCTCAGCACACAGATTAAATAAGTATGGTGGAAGGATGCAATCCTGACACCTTTCCTGATTTTAAACCATGCAATATGTGCATATTCTGTTCAAATGACTGCCTCTTGGTCTATTTACAACTTCCTTAAACCATGCAGTGTGTGCATATTCTGTTCAAATGACTGCCTCTTGGTCTATTTACAAGTTCCTCAGGTGCACAATTAAGTGTTCTGAAATTCCTGTTCTTTGAAATATTATCTATAATTTGTTATGATCCGCACAGTAGAATGCCTTTGCATACTCGATAAAATACAGATAGCCATCTTTCTGTAAGATGCATATCAAATTATGTGCTACATTTGACATCCTCATCCAGTTTAAACCCTAGTTGGCCATAGTTGATTGTTGTTGTTGTTGTTGTTGTTGTTAGGTGCTGTCGAGTCATTTCCGACTCATAGCAACCCCATGCACAGCAGAATGAAACACTGCCTGATCCTGTGCCAGCTCCACAATCCCTGCTATACTTGAGCCCATCATTGCAGCCATCGTGTCAGTCCATCCTGTTGAAGGCCTCCCCCTCTTTTGTTTACCCTCCACCCTACCAAGCATGACATCCTTCTCCAGGGACTGGTGCCTTCTGACAACATGACCAAAATAGGTGAGACAAAGTCTGGCCATTCTCGCTTCCAAGGAGCATT
>NW_006921620.1:16685403-16698006 GCF_000298275.1 Orycteropus afer afer
GGTAGGACAAACCGACAGACAAGTTTGTCTCCCTGTTGGAAACCTCTTGTACCACCCTTACCTGGGTTCCTGCAGCTGACTGCTCCTCTGTCCAGGTTCCTGAGCCTTTTAATCCCCTTTCTCTTGCTCTCCCACCCTGCTGCTTTGGGTGTGCCTGAGTTTCCTCAGTTGGTTAAATTCCTCAAAAGATTTTGAACATTTAGGGTTTTTTCATTGCAAGGAACAGAAAAGTACTTAAGCAACAGAGATCATTTTTATAAAGGAGAATTACCAGAATAGCTCATAGAATTGAAGGCATTACTAAACAAGCAAGCTTCAGTGAGTTAGGAATCAAGACAAGTTAAGGATTCCAGCATCAAGAGCTCATGGGCTCTTTGTCCTAGGGTACCCCATATATCTCCACTCAAGGGTCAAATTCCTAAGAATATGTTTCCTAATTCTTAAGATTTGAGGATCCAACCCTGTGATTAGGATTAGGCTTTTGTCAGAAATTGAAGTTAATAGGATGCAGAAAATGATGTGGTAGACAAACAAAAACAAGTGTTACCGCAGAATCCATTAAAGGACTAGACTAAGCTACCAAGGTTCTCTCTCAAGAATGTTAATGAAAAAAAAAATAGTAGCAGTGACTTTTGGCTTAAAAATCAGGTATTCTGACTGCCTCCACAGTGGGAAGCAGAGAAAACAGAGAGAGCTGAAAGAAACAAAGGTGAAGAACAAGAGTGTCTATACAGCCTCTAGTACATGGACAAGAGGGCTGCATTCCCTAGTGGTTTCTCCACTTCCTTTTTGTTGAGCCTTACAATGTGTGATTACTTTCCTTACAATTACTATATTCTAAGATATCCCTTCAATTTATAAACTGGGAAGATAGTAATATCTTCATGTTTTTGGACTGTTCAGCTGTAGAATAAGTGAAATCAAAATGATTTTAGGCATCACAGAATATAGAAAATCTAACATAATCTCAGGCAATGGAACATAAATTCCATTTGCCAGTTCTCCCATTTGGTGATAATGATGATGGCAGTGATTTAAAATTTATTTTTACACTTACTAAGTACCAAGGACTGTCTTAAGCACTTACATATATTATTTAATATAATCTTCACAATAACTCTGAGATGTAGGTAGAATTATTAATGCCATCTTACACATGAAGAAACTAAGATACAAAGAGGGTAAGTCATGGAGCCAGCATTCAAATTTCCTGTTTCAATTTCAAAGCTAAGTTCTTAAAAGTATAAGGTTCTTCACAAAACCAGGAACTAAGAAGCCTACAAGAAATCTAAATTGTAGGGGTGGTTTCAAAATCTTGAATTCCTCTGGATGAAAAATTTCTTTTTTATCCCCCATAGTTTACTCAAATCTCACAGTTACTATTAAACCTCTGGTATCTCCATTGAGAGGCATTTCTATCTGGATCAAGACATAAGACTTTACATAAAGAGCTTTTATAAAACAACAATAAGAAACATTAACTGAAGCATTTACAATGTGCTGGGAATATAGTTTATAAGCACTTTACATTTATTGTCTCATTTTTATTCTTTCCATAATCCAGTAAGCTCAATACTACTGTTATTTGCATAAATAAGATTACATAATAAAATGCTTAGAATACATACAGAATAAATATTTATATAACAAAAATATAGCTTTGAATATATGGTAATGCGGTAGTTAAGGTTGTGTGTCAACTTGGCAAGGCCTAGGTTTGAGTGTTTGGGCAGCTGGATGTAGTTACTCCCCATAATGAGACTGGTAAATCAACTCTGTGGTGGAATCTGCTGGAGCAGCTGAGTAGCTGTCTTGCAGATGTGGTCTGCTTTCATTATAATAAGCAGAAGCATTTAAAAAGGTCCCTGCAGGTTTTTGGCAAGCTTGGACCCTGTGTGTAGCCAAGTCTTCATTCAGCAGCCTGCCATGTTGCCTACCAATCATGAGACTGTTTTGAACTAGTAGCCTGTGACACAGTTGCTTGATAATCTTGAGACTGTGCCATTTTACTTGTTGACATTGAGTTTGTCAGCCTCAGCAGCTAGCAGGTGCCTGAATTAAAAGATGCTTCCAGCCTCGGACGGCTGAGAGTGAGAGTCAGAGCTGAAGCCCAAGGTCAAGGGGCCGTCACCCAGCCCCAAGAGCTGGCACTTTGAACTGGGGCTTCTAGCCTCCTAAACTGTAAGAGAATAAATCCCTGTTTGTTAAAGCCACCCACTTGTGGTATTTCTGTTATAGCAGCACTAGAGAACCAAAAGAGTAAGTTTAATAAATATTTGTTTAATCAAAACAAGAAGAGATTAATAAGCAATTATCTCTCTGCATCCTTTAGTCCTTGAAAAATATGTGGAAAACGGGATTGGTCTATTTTTTTTTTTTTTTTTTGCAGAACTGTCAGATGTTTTCATTTAGCCAGATTTGTTTTTTTCCTCCCCCAACAATTCAAGTCTTAGAATTGTTTTTAGTATCTCCACTAAGAGAGGTTTCTATCAAGTGCTTCAAAAATACACAATGTGATGTTGCATTGTGGTGAATTGTAGTCAATGTCATGAGACAAAATATATGTGAATTGCTGTATGGAAAGTGAATTTGCTCTGTAAATTTTCACCCAAATCACACACACACACACACACAAATACACAATGTGAGCAAGCACTAAATGATAACCCTGTTGCTGCACGAAGTGTTATAAAGCAAAGATGTCACTTTGAAGACTCAGGTGAACCTGCCTCAAGCTATGGTATTGTTTAAATCATCTCATACACATGTAAAACCTGGACAACAAATAAGAAAGACCAAAGAGTAATTGATGCCTTTGAATTATGGTGTTGGTGAGGAATATTAAATATGCCATGGACTGTCAAAAGAGCAAACAAATCTATCGTGGAAGAAGTACATTCAGAATCCTCCTTAGAAGTGAGGATAGAGAGACTATCTCCTATACTTTAGACATGTTATCAGGAGGAGCAAGTTCTTGAAGAAGGATATCATGCTGGAAAGTAAAGAATCAGTGAAAAAGAGGAAGACTCTCAATGAGATGGACTGACACAGTGACTGCAACAATGGGCTCAAACATAGAAATAATTGTGAGGATGGTTCAGGACTGGGGAGTGTTTCATTCCATTCTTCATGAAGTCACTGCGGGTCGGGGCCAACTTGATGACATCTAACATGAACAACTGATATAGTCCAATCTGTGAATTACTTTGAGAAGCAGAGACACACTGTTGGGCCAAACTTGACATATATTTGTTCCCTTACTAAGGTAAGAAAAAATTCCAGTGAACACTTAAATACTGAACTCTTAGATCAAATAATTTGATAATCCTTTTATTTCTCATTAAAATCTTTTCACTATGTTGTTATGAAGCCATAGCATTAAATTTCAGTTTATTCATTATTTTCTTACCAGCTGTGAATTTGGCATCTTCAGGAGTATGTTCTATGGTTTAAAAAATAAAAATAAATTCACAAACAATGGATAAATTTAATTAAATGTTTAGACCTTCGGTTTGATAATATATTGTTGATGGCAGTTACTTGACTTAATAGTACAGTCATAATGGGACAGGATATTGAATAAGCCAAAGACCACACAAAGCATCAATGTGAAGTATCAAGAGGGTGTGGAGGAAGTGGGTCACAACCTCTTTCTTTCCCAACTGCTGTATTTTTGCCTTAAATTAAAAAAATTTAAAAAAGTACACTAATGGATTCAGGTACAGCAATAATAAAAAATATGCTTAGGTTTATGAAAAATTATGTTTTTCATCTTTTTCTCTCTCACAGACTCCCTCCCCCAAGTTTTCATTCTCTTTTTCTCAGATGTTATTATTTCATGTTACTATGTCAAGTTTAATTTATTGGAAATTCTTATGTCCTCTGAAATTTAGATTTTAAACCTAGAAACGTGTGATTTACCCACTTATTTTTTTTAAAAAAAATGTAGTTTCCTTCCTTGAGTGGGAGACTGTCTGGTATCTTTAATATTCTTCTGTGGAAATTGTGGTGAAAGAACAGATGAACCTCAGTAAACCCAGCTTGCAGAGTTCCTTTAAAATGTGGACGTCCTTTAAAATGTGAGGACCTGGTTAGAGCATTAGAAAAGTAAAAGTTGGTTTTGTTCTAAATATTCTTGCTGGGGCCCATTATACATAAAAAGGGGTCATAGCCCCTTTGCAAGGCCTCTGAATGAACTCCTTTCATTCTGTACTTGGAAATGTCTCTTCAGCTACAAAGAGAAACAATGCTTATAAACTAATTTCTTTGGCTCCACTATGAACAGAGGAAAAGCCAAGAGATCATTATGAAACTCTAGTAACTTCTCCTGTTAATTATATAATTCTGGATTCATCGATCATATTAATGTACAGGCAGTACCAGAGTTATGAATGTCAAACGTATATATGACCTGCGGTTATGAACTAACCCCCCATAAAGTATCCAATAACAGTCCCTGGATCAAAAAGCTAGTACCAGAGTTCTGTTAAGAACAAGGTAGATATCTAAACCTGTCAGTTTCTACCCTAATTCACTCTCCTTGGGCTGTAATCTTTGTGAAACTAATAAGATAGGACAAAGGAAAGTGACATTTGCTGAGTGCTAGGTTTCCAGACACAGTTCAGAGACAAGAACTTAGGGGAGGTGACTAACCAGTGAGTGGCAGAAGGAAATTCGAACCCCACCTGGGTTCTCTCTCATGCTGGCTAGTCACATCTCTCTCTGCAGTTTCTGAAGTTTGACCCATGCCCTTCATCTGCAGAAGAGCTACATGTGTGTATACTCAGGCAGCATGGCCACACAGTGCAGGTTGGCCTGGTGACACACCACCTGGAAGTCGCCACAGCACAGCTGCAGGTCCACCACCCAGGCCATACTGCTCTGCCAGGACCAGAGTGTCATAGATCTTGTTCAGCCTGCCATGGCAGCAGCTGGCTAGAGCCACCCACATCCTATCAGCCTGTACCATACATTTGGTACTTTGAATTATGCATCAGAACATTATTACTCTATTATTATGTTTAATGTATGTTACCTAGAAATGTAGTTTTTCTTTTTTTGCATAGAGAAGTACACTATATATTATATACAAATACAAATATTTGACTGACTGTTGTTAGATACTAACCATACTTAACTGTTTCTACTTAAGTACAAGTTCATCTTCAAGACAGATTTAGGCATGAAATTCATTTCTAATCCAGGGACTTCCTGTATGCATTTATTAAAAAATAAAAGATAATAATGGTTTAATAATGCTGCAATGTCATATTTCATGAATCAGGTAACATTCTTTAAGTGGAGTTTTCCAAAGTAGTTTGCTTATTATAGCTACTAAAGTTAAAAAGGGAGCTCTGGTAGCATAGTGTCTTAGGCACTTGACTGCTAACCAGAAGGCTGGTGGTTCAAACCCACGAGCCACTCCTCGGAAGGAAGATGGGGCAATCTACTTCCATAGTGATACTGCCTCAGAAACCCAAGGAGAGGTCGCTAAGAGTCGGGTCCGACTTGACAGCACATAACAACAACAAAGTTAAAGAAATGCATCACCACACACACTGAAGTTTTAATACAAAAGTCATTTTGTTTTGAACCACTGTATTTTCTAAACATTTCGATTAAACTTATGAGAATTTAAAACTACACTATTACCTAGTACCACTCTGATAAGAGTATACACAATGGGATGGCCTTAACAAACAGTTAAGTTTGGGAAGCTAGAAGTCCGAGTTCAAAGTGTCAGGCTCTAGGGGCTGGGTGAAAGCCCTTGACCTTGGGCTTCAGTTCTGCCTCTTGCTTCTGGCCCACTGGAGCTAGAGGCATCTCTCCACTCAGGCAGCTGCTAGCTGCTGAGGCTGACAAACCCAAGGTCAACAAGTGAAAAGGCACAGTCCCGACATTACCACACGACAGGCCATTCATTCAAGTCCATTGAAAATCCCAAGGTCAGCAGAGCATGACAGGCTACTGAACAACAACATGGCTACATGCAGTGTTCAAGCGTGCCATAAGCTAGAAAGTATTCCCCAAGGCTTCTGCTTATATATAGGAAGCAGACCACATCCCTACGACAGCTACTCAGCTGCTCACAGTTGATTCCATCATGGAATTGATTACCAGTCTCATCATGGGAAATACTACATCCAGCTGCCAAGCCTCTCAACCAAGGGCAGCCAAGTTGACACACAAACTTAACTGCCACACTAGGGTAAGTCCATATTTACCCATAGAAGTCAGTGGAGTTTTTACATCTAGAAGTAGTAGTAGTACTAGTGTATGTGTGAATACAATTTCTAAGTATCTAAAGTGAGCTTTCTTAAGTGAAGATTTAATCTGAGCATGTCACACCTTGCTTAAAATCCTTTAACTTCCCATTGATTTACAAAGTCCTCCTTCTGGCTTCTGCTTTCTGCCTCTTCAGCCTCATCTTCTACCACCTTTCCTCACTGAATTTTCTGCAGCTGGCCTGTCTCTTTCTCCTTACATGTTTTTTTTCTCCATATTCTTTTCTAGAACTCTGTCTCACTCCTAACCCAGTTTACCTCCTTTAATCTGGTCAATCCCTACTTGTCCTTGAAGTCTCAATCTTAAAATTTCTTTTTCAGGAAGACCTCTTTTGACCTCAGCTAGCATTGCATCTTGTACTTTATTTATCATTAATTACCATTCCTTGTCTGTCTTCCCAGCTAACAGCTCTGTTAAGACAGGGGCCAGATGCTGTATACCCAGTACCTTGCAAAATACCTGGCATGTAGTACCCATTCATTAAATATTAGTTTAATTAACTAATTATCTAATGTCAGAAGGAAGTTTGTACAATCTACTTCCGTAATAATACTGCTTCGGAAACCCAAGGAGGGGTCGCTGTGAGTTGGGTCCGACTCGATGGCACCCAACAACAACAACAACAATGTGAATGAAACTGAGATTTTATAGAAAGTGAGAGTAGTTGAAGGGTAATTGAACCAGATTGTGAAGGAAGTTCTAAACCGTGCTTACAAGGTTTTGAACAGGAAAATGGTGTCAGAAATTTGGAAGATGAGTTGGATCTTGAAAGAATGTTTAGCATAGCCCTCTAATTAATGGGCAATGGAATAAGAAATAGCACACTAATCCTTTTTTTCCTCCTAAGGAATCTCATTTTCATTCTCTCCCAAGCATTATGCTAAAAAATTACCTTTGCTTTGGTTACATTTTTGAAGCTCCTGCTAATTCATTATTGAAAATACTGGCTGCCAGTATTTGGCTGTAAGTTGTCATTCACTTCTGGTTTGTAATATTAACAACAACTCAAAGACCATTAGATTATTGAATAATGCATAGTATAGAAGTTAAGAGTACAGGCTCTAGAGAGATCTAGTTTAAAATTCTTGCTCTGCCACTTACTGGTTTTGTGAATGCGGACAGGCTATACAGACAACTTATATAGCAAAATAAACTTCTACTCAGGAGTGGGGAGGTTGGAGAAACAATTTGACCAATACCACTTTTCTTGGAAGTTCACTGTTATCTAAAAATCAGTGTGAAATTTGCATTCTCTTTCATGATACATTACTGTTTGTTTTAATATAAAAAAATATTTTTAAGTTAGGGGGGTTATTTTCCAAGAATACTCTCTGTGGTTATTTTATGACTTGAAACACTCCTTGATACAAAAGCCTCATATGAAAACAGACTAATGGAATTATCAGAAATGTAAATATAAAATCTCATTAGAGTAGATGTTCTTCTTTAATTTTCAGTCAATAGTTTATAGTTTACATAATTTTTTAAAAATATAGCTCAACAGTATTTCAAAATATACTCATCGTTTCCCATCCAACTTTATCTGTAAAGCCATCTTTCCTGGCTCCACCATTTTTCCATTTATCCTCAAAGAAACCTCAAGTGGCACACTAACTTATCTCCTCCTTGTCACCCTCAAAATATCGTAGTTAAATATTTTATACTTTCTCCACAGAATCCATCTGCTAAAGGGGCAGGGAGGCAGCATCTTTTGACTTCCTAAGAGGAAGACAGAGTCACCATCAGCAGCCCAAGGGCTGTTCTTATGAGGCCAGACATGCTGCCATTCTCCAGCTTCTTACCAACCTTGACACCAAACTGTTCCTCCCACAGCACCCATCTCTTTGCTGGGTTTGATAATTTGCTGCAGTGACCACACAGAACTCACATATTATTATGGAAGCAACAGGCTACAATTCAAGTTCAGGAACGTGCTCAGGATACAGTTCTTCAATGAGGACAGTCTTGCCTCTGCTGGGCCCTTGGACATGCCCCTCTATCCCTTGGCCTCTTGGCCTAGCCTCTGCCTCTGTGAGCCAGGTAAGCCTGCCACTGTGTCCTCTGCCTCTTGGTTCCACTGCCACCATCTCTCAGCTAGGCATCTCTATCAGCCAGGCATCTCTTTCAGCCAATAGTGAAATTCTCTTCCTCTAGGAGGACTCATTTTAAGCTTGGCAGAGTGGCAAAACTAACCAATTCCAACACCAAATTCTACATACCTAGAGAATGTGAACTTTCCCAAAAAGTTTCATGCTGCTTCAACAAAAATACCCCAGGGGGATGACTTTAACAATCAGAAGTTTAAAGGCAGCTACTCAGTTGCTCATGGCAAATTCCACCACAAAGTTAATTGCCAGTCTCATTATAGGAACTAACTACTACCAGCTGCCCAGCCAAGTTGACACATATTTGCATGGTCCCACCCACCAATCTGGTGGAAGTTACAAAGACTATGGCTAGAAAAACCATAGCATATAATTCACTATACCATACTGTCTTAAACATATAATTCTTTATATCAGTGCTTTTTCTTCCCCTTTTATGTCCTGCTATCAGCACTCCAGTTTAGGCTTTTATCTTGCTTGGACTGTCATTGTGAGCTCACACATTGGTTTCCTATATGTATTCTCAAGGAGCTCTGGTGGCATAGTGCCTAAGGCATTTGACTGCTAACCAGAAGGTTGGTGGTTCAAACCCACCACCCACTCCACAGAAGGAAGACTGGGCAGTCTACTTCTGTAAAGATCTACTGCCTCGGAAACCCAAAGAAGGTTGCTATGAGTCAGAATCGACTTGATGGCAGTGAGTTTTTTTTAAATATGTGTTCTCTTCCCCCTCTCGTTTAGTCTATGTATCTCATTCCTTCATTATCACCCTGTTCTGGTTACCTAGTGCTGCTCTGACAGGAATATACCACAAATGGGATGGCTTGAACAAACAGGAGTTTATTCTTACAATTTGGAGGCTTTAAGTCCAAGTTCAAAGTGCCAGGTTCTAGGGGCTTTGTGAAAGCCCTCAACCTTGGACTTCAGCTCTGCCTCTTGCTTCCAGCCCACTGAAGCTAGAAACATCTCTTCACTCAGGCAACTACTGGCTGCTGAGGCTAACAAGCTCAACAAATAAAATGGCACAGTCCCAAAGTTACCAAACCACATGGCAGGCCATTAACTCAAGTCCATTGAAAGTCCCAAGGTTGGCAGACCATGGCAGGCTGCTGAACAGCGACATGGCTACATGCAGGGTCCAAGCATGTCATAAGCTAGAGACTATTCCCAAAGCTGTATCTTATAGACAGGAAGCAGACCACATACCCAAAGAAAACTACTCAGCTGTTCATAGTAGATTCTGCCATGGAGGTGATTACCAGTCTCATCATGGGGAATACTACATCTGGCTGCCCAGCCATTCAACCAGCCTGGCCAAGTTAACACAGAAACTTTTTTAATCATCACAAACCCCATAAACTATTAAATTAAATATTGATTTCCAAGACAGACCTTCCTTCAACAAATGACTCTGAATCTTCTTTTCTAGTCTAATCTTTTCCTCCTAGATGGTCTATACTCTCTGGCCAAAGTGAATTGTTCATTGTTCCTTGAACGTACATTGGCTCTCTCTCTTCAAGCCTCAGTTCCAACTATTCCCCCCCACCTATCTCTACCATGCTCATTTTTCAAGGTCTATTTCATGATCTTCCTCCTTCATAATCATCCCAGCTGAATGTGTCTCTCACTTCTTTCACTTACTGGTTTATGGAACAGAGATTGAGCAAATGTCTAATATATGTTAAGTGATAAGCTAACTCCTGGAGACCCAGCAGTGACTAGAGTTGGTACAGAATTGGTGACCATCCTCGTGGAGGTGGTAATTTAACAAGAAAGACAGATTGTAACAATTATTTTCAAGGCCCACAGGGCTTTACAAGGGTCTGTGCAGAAGAACATAACTTAGGCTGGGAGTCAAGTATGACTTCCCTGGTGTGAGGTTTAGACAGAGATCTAAAGCATGAAGAACTAACCAGGTGAAGTGGGAGGAAATTAATGAAATTTGAGTAAGTCAAAGAGTGTTCTAGGCAGAGAGAATAGCATATGCAGAGGCCCTGAGATCATAATGAAGATAAGATATTTGAAGAACTAAGAGAAGGTTAGTATGGATAATTAGATGTGGTAAGACATGGATCATACAAAAAAAGAACAAAAAAAAAACCCAAACCCGCTGCCATCAAGTCAATTCAGACTCACAGCAACCCTGTCGGGCAGAGTAGAACTGCCCCATAGAGTTTCCAAAGTTGTAAATCTTTACAGAAGCAGATTGCCTCATCTTCCTCCCACAGAGAGCAGGAGGGTTTCAGTTGCTAACTTTTTGTTAGCAGCCAAATTCTTTTATCACTCCAACACCAGAGCTCCTTACATGGATAATGGAACAGGGGAATTAATATATTAACAAAGGAGGGATTGATGACTCACCGGCTATGATGGATTAAAACTGAAGGAGAGAAGATTGAAAAGAACAGGGAGAGAGAGAGGGGAGGAAATGCTTGTACACATTGATGAGTCTGAAGAAAAAGGATGATGATAGAAGTTGAACAAGTAGACTTTTTTTGTCAGTGAGTTGTATGGCTCACTTTTTTAAAAACCTCATAATGCTTGGGAACTTCCTATAGTCTGTCATATTTTATTGTTATTCATATTATTATTTATTCTTGATATTAAATTATAAATTCCCTGATGGTAAGAGCTATATATTTTCTCATTTCTTTATCTTTTATCATGATGTCTTGGATTTGCTCAGAATTTACTCAGTATTTGTTGAATAGAATTAAAATTCTGTTGGAAAAAGAACTTTAATTGCCTCTGTGAACTACTATCCTCTTTACCATAAGATCAGAAGAACTGGATGGTGCCTGGCTACCACACTTAGAATTTTGATCAAACAGAATTTTAAATTCTTATGGAATCCAGATTTTCTGGAGTCACAGAGGGCTAGATCAATCTCTAAAACTATTGCCCCTAGATAATTGTTAAACCTTAAACCAAAAATATCCCCAAAAGGAGCTCTGGTGGCATAGTAGTTAAAACACTAGGCTGCTAACCAAAATGTCAGGCAGTTGGAACCCACTAGCCACTCTGCAGGAAAAAGATGAGGCAGTCTGCTTCTACAAAGATTTACAGCCTGCAAAGCTCTATGGCGCAGTTCTACTCTGTTCTAAAGGGTCACTATTAGTCAGAATTGACTTGATGGCAGTGGATTTTTTTGTTTTTGTTTTTGAAGTCTTCTTAAAACCAAAGAGTAGTTTACTTAAATAGTAAAGAATGTCTGCCTGGTGCTCCTGTATGATCTATCTATATGTGATCAAATTGACAACAGCAATTTCAAAGATTAGATAGGAAACTGAGGGGCAGTGAGTTTATGTTAATGAGGGAGGAACAAATTGGAAAAGGAGAGTGAGAAAGGTTGCACATCTCCAAGAATTCCTCCCACTTCACTTAGTAGCTGTGTAGGTTAAGAAACTCAGTTGATTCTCACATTAACCAAATCTTGTTTATTAAACAAAGTGCTCTGGTCTATGCATTATAACAATGTGGATTTATCTTATTTTCATTTTGAATGAAGAACATGACATCATGGCTAAGATAATTTATCATAGTAACATACTTGTCTTATTAACACGACAAGGATTAGGAGGATGGTACAGGACTAGGCAGTGTTTCATTCTGTTGAACATAGGGTCACTATGAGTTGGAGCCGGCTCAACACCTTATGACAACATACAGAATCATAGAAAGAAAGTCCCAAGACCTCAGTGAATTTATGTATGAAGAGCAGTGGATTACACATAAGGAAGCTTGACATTCTAACCTCAGTTCTGCTGATATTATTTATGCATCCAAAAACTAAACCAAACCTATGGTCTTTGAGTCAATGCTGACTCATAGCAACCCAATAAGACAGAATAACACTTCTCTACAGGGTTTCCAAGGCTGTAAATCTTTACAGAAGCCAACTACCACATCTTTCTCTTGCAGAATAGCTAGTGGGCTTGAACCAAAGGCCTTTTTTGGTTCACAGCTAAGTGCTTTAACCACTATACCACCTGGGCTCCTCTATTTATATATATCTGAGATTAATCATCGGGGGGCTGGTGGTGTAATGCCTAAGGCATTTGACTGCTAACCAGAAGTCTGGTGATTGAAATCTACCAGCCACTCCTCAGAAAGAAGGTTGGGCAATCTACTTCTGTAGAGATAACCACCTTGGAAACCCAAAGAGGGGTTGCTATGAGTAGGATCTGACTTGAGGACAGTGAGGTGGGTTTTT
>NW_006921620.1:16702209-16702727 GCF_000298275.1 Orycteropus afer afer
ACATTATGCTGAGTGAAATAAGTCAATCACAAAAGGACAAATATTGTATTAGTCCATTATTGTAAAAGTTAAGGAAAAGCTTATGTATAGAAGGAAATTTTCTTTGTTGGTTACCAGGGGTGGAAGGGGAGGGGAGGGAAGGCTGTTAGATAGATAGAGATAAGTATTGATTTAGGTGAAAAGAAGGGCAATGTACCAAATGTGAGTGACCAATATGGCAGCATTGAGGATGAGAAAGACATAGAGAGGTTGATGGGAGGTACAGAAAACAAAAATGAACCCTTTTGCACATACAATACTGCATTATCAGTGAAGGCGAACATGGGTATATGGGTGGATAGATGGGTGGACAGGCTGAACTATTAGGTATGTCTATGAAATGGGGAGTGTATCCAAGGACATGTACAGGGTTGGCAGACAATCGTCCTATAAGTTTATGTGAATGATCAGAATTCCCAGGTGTATAGTAGAGCTGAGAAGGGGCAAGGTTGTGGTCACTGCTTGGTCACAGCCAGCTA
>NW_006921620.1:16703522-16710698 GCF_000298275.1 Orycteropus afer afer
TGAGACAAAGTGTATGTGAACTGCTGTATGGAAAGTGAATTTGCTCTGTAAATCTTCACCCAAATCACAATTAAAAACAAAACAAAACAAAACAAAAGTGGCTTAAGCACATAACCCGCTGCTGTTGAGTTGATTCCAACTCATAGCGACCCTATGGGGTAGAACTGCCGCCTAGGGTTTCCAAGCTTGTAAATCATCCAGGAAGCAGTCTGCCTCATCTTTCTTCCATGGAGCAGTCGGTGGGTTCCAATCTTTTGGTTAGCAGCAAACGCTTTAACCACTGAGACAAAAGGACTCCGTTTAAACACATAAAAGTGTGTTTTTCTCATGTTACAATAGTATGAAGGTAGGTATCTTCTTCTTTTGGTTCAGCTGCTCGCTGATGTTAGGGTGAGGCAGTGTTTCCTGATTTTTCTGTCTCCACTGCATAGGCATAAACTAGCTATCATAAGTCTATAATAAGCTACTATTAAAAAAAGAGTCCCTCTCCATCAGAAGCTTAAACAAAATAAAACAGTCCAAATATAGGCAGTCAGGGGGATCTTTTTCATCTCCTAGTCAGCAAAACAGGGGAAAAAAGTATAAAGCATGCTCATTCCTGTCAAGTGTATAACCCAGAATTTGCATATATCACTCCTGCTCATGTACCTTTGGCCACTTGGTTACATGTGGCTGGAAAGGTGGCTAAAATATGTTGTCTTCAGCTGAAATTGAGGATTTTATTACTAAAGGAATAAGAAGAGTATTAAGGGAATAGGAGCAATCTTTGCATTGTTCTCTTATCAGGAGAGCAAAGTTTAGCTCTGTACTTGCTTTTGTCATAGCATCTTCTGAAAACCCAACTTTGCAAAAATTTAGCATCATCAGAAGCAACGTGGCATGATCTGATGTGGAAACTGTGAACTACTGCAAGCTAGTAGTTTGCACACTATCTGACAGATATTGAGCATTACCATGTTTCCTTTGAAAATTTGAAATCTACCCCAGGAAACCATGATACCCGTAGGGCCTGGACATGCATTGTCCAGGGACATGCATTGTCCCTAATCATGGGCTTAGACTAATTATGATCCATTATCTGCGGCTAAAAATACTGCTACTCAGACAAAAATCAGGCTTCTTTTAGAAGGGAGAAAGAACAAAAATGAAAATTGTTTAGGAAGCTAACAATTTCTGCCTCAGTCTGTCCTAATTAGACTAGGAACTCCTTGAGAATAGAGGTCATTCCTGTTTTTACACACTTTTGTGTAGCACAATTTTTTTTTTAAAAATAATACGTTTTCATTGAAAATTTATACAGCAAATTAGGTTCCTGTTTCACAATTTCTACACAAGTTGTTCAATGACATTAATTACATTTGTCATAATGTATGAACTTTCTCTTAAATTGTGTTCTGAGTGTTCCATCCCCACTACCCTGGTTCCCTGTTCTCATCTTTGCTTTAGAGTAATTGTTGACCTTTGGGCTCATACAGATTTTATTTTATTTTTTTTTTAAATAGAGTTCTATACTTGTGGGTAATATCCTTTATTTTGTATGTCAATCTGTTATTTTGCTAAAAGGTGACTTCAGGGGATAGGTTCAGTTTAAGATTTAAAGAGTTTCTCAGGGCAATAGTGTCAGGGAGTCCCAAGTCTCAACTGATTCAGTAAGTCTAGACTTTTTAAGAACTTGAGTTCTGCATTTTTCTCCCATTTTTCAGGTTCCATCTATTGTGACCCTGATCAGAACAGTCAGTAGGAGTAGCCTGGCACCATCTATCTTCCAGTCTTAAGGTAGATGAGGCTGTTGCTTGTGTAGGCTTGTAGCCTTGTAGGCTAGTTTCTTCTTTGAGACTTTAGTTTCCTTCTTTCTCCTTTACTCCTAATAAGTAGAGATGAATATTAGATGGCCACTCCCAAGCTTTTAAGACATCAGATACCACTTGTAGAGCATGAACTTTGTGGTGCCAGTTGACTGGTTTGTCCCATGTGTTAACACAATTCTTGGTACTTGGAATGAGTGCAGTACATATTTATTAAATAAAGGGAGAAATGAAGAATATATGGTTAACCACAGAATGCCATATAATAGGACCTTTTTTCCCTATACAGTAAACTTCTGTGTGAATTTAAAGACCTGAACTGTATCTTCCTCATTCCTTACTGTACAATGCCAACAATTACTTGGCATATTGTGGATGATAGCAAAATGTTGGTTGAATGAATGAATGACTGAGTCAGTGAAAGCTAGTTCTGTCTCCAAGCAGAAAGGAGTTCTACTATACTGATAATGAAAATGCTTGTTAGTGAGCTCAATAAAAATGCCCATGCTGACTGCCAAGAAAGGAAAATAACCTCTCTCAGTTATCACTGTGGATCTAAGGCTTCCTTTGCCTTTCATATCCTTTGTTACCACAGTCACCGCTAAGAAAAACTGCCAAAAAGAGAAAAGCAGAACTTTTGGGAGATATGAGAGGGATATTTTCTATATCTATATTAGACTAGATCTTGGTCAATGCCTAGGCATCAGATTGATGTTGCAGTTTTACGTTCCTAAATTTTATTTTTAAATGTATCTTTTTTTTCCCCTTGAATGTGAAAGCAACATATGCTCATTATAGACAATTAAGCCATTAGAATAATGTTTAACACAAATCGCAGGGATAACTTCTGTTCATTGATAGTTTAGAGTATGTTCCTAGAATATTTTGTATGCATATATTAACACATAATAATATTGTTACAACTTCTGTTGATAGTTTAGAGTATGTTCCTAGAATATTTTGTATGGATTTATTAACACATAATAATATTGTTACAACTTTTTTGGTGTAAATTGCTTGATGAAATTGAATTATACAGTACATACTATTTTGCAGTTTGCTTTATTTCACTGAGTAGTGTATTTAAACCTTTCAAAAAAATTAGTGGGGAAAATATACACAACAAAATATACAGCAATTCAATAGTTTCTACAAGTACTGTTCAGTGAAATTGATTATATTCTTCAAATGGTGCAACCATTCTTGCTACCTTTTTCCAAATTATCCCACCACCCTAAGATTCAATGCACCCTAAAGAAAAGACCTCTCTTGCCTCTTCCCTTCCTCCTAAAAACAACTAATAATTTTTGGTAGCATAGTGCCTAAGGCACTTGACTGCTAACCAGAAGGCTGGGGTTCAAACCCACTGGCCACTCCTTGGAAGGTAGGTTGGGCAATCCTACTTCCATAGTGATAGCTGCCTCGGAAACCCAAGGAGGGGTCGAGTTGGGGCGACTCAAGGGCGCATAACAACAACAACAACAGTATATTTGCAAGGAACTCTGGTGGCACTGTGGTTAAGGCATTAGACTGCTAACCAAATGGTTGACGGTTTGAACCCACCAGCCACTTAGTGGGAGAAAGATGAGGTAATCTGCTTCCATAAAGATTTACAGCCTTGGAAACCCTATGGGGGTCGCTATAAGTTGGAAGTGACTTGATGGCAGTGGATATATATTTGCATAAGGAGCTCTGGTGGTACAATAGTTGAGGCATCTGGCTGAAAAGGTCAGTGGTTGGAACCTCTCTGCCACTCCATGGAAGAAAGATGAGGCAGTCTGCTTCTATTTACAGTCTTGGAAACCCTATGAGACTGCTCTACTCTGTCCTATAGGGTCACTATGAGTTGGAATGCATGTAAGTGGAAGTGTCTTTTGTCAGTTTTCATGAACCTTTCTCAAGAGAGGGTGACATGTATGCCCTTTCTTTTCCTCTAAGTCTCTGTTCTGTTCTTTGGAATGTGATGCTGCCATCTTGGACTTGAAGTGAAGCCTTGCAGGACAAAATATCAAGATAAAAGAGCCTGGATTCTGACAACATGGAGCACTATGCCAGCCATGAAACACTTCCTGGAAATTTCTGTGAGACAAAAATAAACTATTATTTTCTTTAACCTATTGCCTTGGAGAGTATGGTTGTTAAGGTTGTGTGTCAACTTGACTGGGCTGTGATTTTGAGTGGCTTAGCAGCTGGATATAGTTATTTCCAATGATGAGATTGGTTGTTGTATAATCACCTCCATGGTAGAATCTGCTGTGAGCAGTTAATCAGTTGAAGGAGAGTTGCCTTTGGGGTGTAGCCTGCTTCCAGTACATATAGAAAGGATCCTATATGTGGTTCAGCCTTCATCTCCAGTTCTTGGACTTGACCCAGTGGCCTACCATGTTGCCTGCCAGTCTTAGGATTATTGTCTTCACAGCCTGTCAGCCAATAATCTGCCATTTTACCTGCTGATCTTGGATTCATCAGCCATGGCAGCCAGCAGCTATGTGAGTCAGAAGAAGCCTCCAGCTTGCCCCAGTGGGTCTGGAAAGCAGAGCTGAAGCCTAAGGTTGAGAGGCCTCTACCCAGTCCCCGTAGCCAGCTCTCTGAACTTGGACTTCTAGCCTCTTACACTGTAAGAGAATAAATTTATTTTTGTTGAAGCCATCCACTTGTAGTGTTTCTGTTATAGCAGCACTAAAGAACTAAGACAGGGCTTTTCAGTCATTTGACACCAAGCTAATCTTACCTAATATAGATATTGATTCTGAAATGCCTAATAAATTTCCTGTAAACTTGTTATCAGCCACAAGTAACTAGCCCTTAGCAATAGCTTTGTACCAAAGAAATCACCAGCCTAAAACCAAACAAATCTTAAAGGGAGAAAAAAATAAAATAAAATAAGTAGAGGGAAACTTCCTGAGTTTTAGTTGAG
This sequence comes from Orycteropus afer afer, assembly GCF_000298275.1. Classification (NCBI taxonomy): domain Eukaryota; kingdom Metazoa; phylum Chordata; class Mammalia; order Tubulidentata; family Orycteropodidae; genus Orycteropus; species Orycteropus afer. The sequence goes on from NW_006921620.1 coordinate 16,708,245, forward strand.
AAATCAGCAAGCCCTGTTCACTAGAAGAGCTGATTAAACCATACAGTTGTCTCAAATGCTTTTCATTTGCATCATCTCATTTTAACCTCACAAAAACTGTACGTGGCATTTCCCTCTATTTAAAGATAAAGAAAAAGAACCAGAGGAGTTTCAATGCAGGCTCCAGAAGTCCAGTGTTCATCAGAGACTGCATTTGACGTGTGCAGACCTTTCGTCAGCACGGTAACTGACAATAAGATAGAAGAGTATGTGATCACATGCTTCTGTATACAGTTCTGTATTTGTTTCAAGATATTAATCTCATTTTGTTTCTCACAAGCACCATTAAAATAGGTTAATAAATGACAAAACAAGCCCAGAGAATGTTACCTGTACAAAGTAACAAATCAAGATAACTTTCCAGTTGTGTATACTTTCTATCATGTTGTTCACCAATGTCTGTAAGCCCTATCAAAAAATACATTATTTTATACTTTAGTCACCAAGTTTGATAAATATTTTTTCCTTCCTCATTGTAGACTACGTGATGTTCTTCTCACACTCACATCTGAAAACTTGGAGAAGAGGCTGAGCGTTGAGATGATTTTATTGTTTATTCAATAAGGTAATGCTTAGCTTTCCTTCCTCTGGGAAGAAGGAGATGTTGGAAGAAAGAGTACACAAAGAGTATATTTGATTTAAAATGTTCTCTGGACTCAAGGAAACAGTAGTCTTACATGTTACCTATACTCTTGACCTGGCTAATGGATAATGATGTATCTTCCAATTCTCCAAGAAATCAAGCAGTCCATTCATTGACTGAAACAATATAAACCTACTTGAAAAATCCACATGCAGAAAAATCCAAATTGCTGATTTGCATGTCCTAGTTAGTTCAAGCTGAACATTTTAGAGTGCAGTTAGAGTTTGGGTTCACACCCTAGTGCACTCAAATTTCGGTATTATTCAGTTTCCTGAGGAACCCAAACACGGGCACCCTTAGTAAACAATATTTTCCTGCACTTCCTATATGATTGTTTCAGGTGATTGCTCCATAGTGCTTTTGCTCTAGCTTTAGATCATCAGAAGAATAATCTATATATAAAGACATGCTGACCTTGACTTCTTCTCCAGCCCCCTTTAAGAAGAAAGCTTTTTTTGGGGGGGTCTCAGATATCATGTGTTTCGGTCCTTTTTGTTTGTGTGGCATAGGGACTGAATGTTGATGACTAAAAGTATGGATTTCTTCCAGGCATTTATTTTGAGGCAAATCCTTAGTTTCTTGGAACTAATACCTACCTCCCAACCCTGCCTGAACTTTTCCTCTCCAGATTATGACATAAACCCATTCCTTTCCGCCCTCCCCATGTGATGGGAAGGGTGGGAGTTCCTTTAAGAATCTCTCTAAATTTAAGTATTTAAAAGGATTTCTGAGTAGACATAGATCAAGCTTAGGGAGGATATTAGACATAATAAAATTGTTGCTTAACTATTTTATTTTTTTAAATGAAGTATTCTTAAACCATCTCCTTGCAGTTCCATTATTAAAGTTGCCTGTCTTGAAACTTTCCTTAATATAGTCTGTTGTTATACAGCTTCCTTCTCCCCTTTAGTAGCATGAGGTATTTTACTGAAATGAATTTTTTCTGGTATAAACATCTACATTTCAAGAAATTGGGAGATGTAGATTACATGTAGTCTCCTCTTTCTCTGCATCCTATTCAGAATCCAGATTCTTAGTGTTTTCACTTTCATATTTGCATGTCATGATAACCTGAGTATGGAGAAGTTTTTTTTTTTCTAATTTTTTTTTTTTTAAATTGTGATTTGGGTGAAGATTTACAGAGCAAATTCACTTTCCATACAGCAGTTCACATACACTTTGTCTCCTGACATTGACCACAGTTTACCACAATGCAACAGCTCCCCTCCCACCTCCTCCCCACAGTTACCTCTTCCCAGTGTCCATCCCTCCATGGGCTCCTACACCTTCAGCTGTCTCCCTGAGCATAAGCAGCCCATCTTTCTCCCATGATTGTTCTCTCCAAGGAGTGTATCTACTTAAGGTAAACGTTCAACTCATATGCCTGTCTTTTGTTTGGCTGGAAACCACAGGTGTGGATTTAATTCCAGACCTGAAGGGAAGCTAGGGGCCATAGTCTAAGGGGTTCCACCAGGCTCTATTGGACCAGCAAACCTGGTCCCCCCCCCCTTTTTTTCCTCCAAATGATTTTTAGTTTTGTTCCACATTGTTCTTCCTCTCTATCAAAGATCTCCTACATAGATCCCCTTCCAAGTGGATGACAGTGGAGCTGGGCCCCATCTAGTTCTTCTGGTCTCATAGACATATAGGTTGCAGATTAGATGGTGTACCAATCGCTAGGACTAATTGTTTCCATGAATTTTGGTTTTCTTCATTCTTCTTTGCTCTGGATGAGGAGAGACTCATCGTTGCATCTAGATGGCAGCTTGCTA
>NW_006921620.1:16710798-16713288 GCF_000298275.1 Orycteropus afer afer
GACTGCTAACCAGAAGGCTGGCGGTTCAAACCCACCAGCCACTCCTTGGAAGGAAGGTTGGGCAATCTACTTCTGTAGTGATACCGCCTCAGAAATGCAAAGAGGGGTCGTTATGAGTTGGGACTGACTCAATGGCACATAACAACAACACATTATATACAAGGTGATCTTATGCACAGAGATGAACTCTGGCCCCAAGGAACTTAGAGTATAGTAGTAACAGTAGGAGGTGTACACCTGTACTTTATACAAATGGAAAGTGAAATATGATAAAAGAAAGTAGCAATAAGTGATGTGGTTCTGGAGAGTGAGGACTGGAACTCGGACCCTTATAATTCAGGACCAGAGACAGCAAACTCAAGAGTGGCAAAAGATTTAGATTCCCTTTCTAACATGAATCTTGAACCCAAGGAGATGTTGAAAAGTAAATTCAGGGGAGCAAGAAAGGAACAAACCCAGGACCAGATACAGAGTCAGCAATTGAGAACAGGCTAGAGAAACCAGGATTCCTGGTAAGTATAGCCAGATGAAGGGGCAGGGGCTCCCAAAGGAGAAGGAACTTCTTTTAGAATACTTCTTAGTGAAGCCTGTCAGGAAGAGCAGCTCTTGAGGGCACAGAGCTTGTTTGAAGAAAATGAGGAGGAAGAGAGTCATAAGCACCTTCCAGTGTCCTGTAATCATCATTAGAAATATTTGACCATTGCTTTAGTGGTAATGGTGAGAGCATTTGTACTAGTAGTAATTTGCTGGCATTTATTGAGCACTCCTGACCATAAAATACAGGGCTAAGTGTTTAGCATGCATTTTTTAAGTCTTACAGTCCTGTGAACTGGGAATAGTTAGTTCTTTTACATATGAGATATCGGGGCTTAGAGATCTGTACTCAAGATACAGAGCCAAGATACAAGTCTATCCATAAGTAATATACATATATTCACATGTTAGATTCAAAAAGCTATCTTAAGCAGTTGCTTAAAAAGCAAAACAAAAAACAGTGGCTTGGTTCCGGTAAGATGGCAGACTAGGCAGAAGGACTGCACAGACCCTCTTCAACAAAGAAAACGGAAACCAATTAACACAGACACAGAAGATAATTCTGGACCCCTGAGCCTTGAAGGGAAGGATATAGAAGTGGACTAAACCCCAACCAGCAGAAGAATTTGCATGAAAATACCAAACAAGGAGACAGACAGAGCTGCGGTCTGGCAATGATCCTAAGCAATCCTGATGGCACAGACAGCTTGGAGATTCCCGAGTGGTGGTAGGATCTAAGAATTAACCTAAAAATCAGTGCTGCTAGCCAGAGACTGCAAAGGGACTGCTCTGGTGGCTGGGGAATAAACGGAGAAGGTGAAGAGAAAAGTGGGCTGAGCTGTGGACTTTTGCCGGTCCCAAGGACGCCACCATTTTGAATGTTACAAGTGGCTTGACTATTTCGGATATTTAAAGAGACATCGCTCTCCGAGATTCCAGGGGCTTAAGAAGAGGTTTGGCTTTCCAGCAGCCCCAAGGACACTCCAGATCTGCAAGACTGAAAAGGTATGATATTCCTCTTCTTACTCTTATACCCGACACTAACTTGGTGAACGGACGTGTAGCCATCCCCCACTCCCACCCACCTTCTGGGCCCACAGGAACTCCATCACAGTCTGTGTGCTCAGACAGAGCCTAGGTGCCCTGCCCTGTCCACCAATTTTTTTTGTTCTTTTTCACTTTCTTTTTTCTGGTAATTAGTTTGCTTGTATTTATCTGTTTCAAAACAATGATTATTATTAATACTTTTGTCCTTTTAACTATGAATCTTATTCTTCCCCTCCTAGGTCCTAGTTTTCAGCTTTTTTTCTTTTCCCTGTTCCTGTTTGATTTTTTTTTTCCCCCTTTTTTGTCGTGGTTAACCCTGTTCCTTGTTTTCCTTTTTGCATTTTTCCATTTTTTTCTTCATTATTTTCCTTCTCTACCTTTTTTCTCTTAATGCCCTATCCTGAGATATTGCAGGTTTTCTTGCTTTTTCTTCTTCTTTTTCCCTTTTCTCTTTTTTTGGTTACTGTTCCTGTGTGATTACATGGTGTGTTTTTTGCCCATGTGCTTTTAGTTTTTTTGATGGTTATTCAATTGTAATTTTTGTCTCACTGAGTGGGAGACAGCAACAGTCACCATAAGATACAACTACACCCACACCTCCTACAACTTCACTTACTGAGCAACAGCCACTACCTCCTTCTCCACCAATGGGCCAATGATAAAAAACCACCCAGAAGAGCCTGAATCACCCTTCACTGCTCTTCACAAATAGTTAACAGAGATCTAAATACAACAACACCACGATGTCTCAGAGACAACAGACCATCACAGTCCACACAAAGAAAGTGGTAGACACAAGGGAGCAGGATACAGACCCAGAACATATCCCTGAGGAAGAAGCAGCATTGGAACTCTCTGATAAGGAATTCAAAAGAATTATATTTAGGTGTCTTCAAAGGATTGAGAGAC
>NW_006921620.1:16716216-16717348 GCF_000298275.1 Orycteropus afer afer
TGCCATATTGGTCACTCACATTTGGTACATTGCCCTTCTCTTCACCCAAATCAATACTTATCTCTATCTATCTAACAGCCTTCCCTCGCCTCCCCTCCCACCCCTGGTAACCCACAAAGAAAATTTCCTTCTATAGATAAACCTTTCCTTAACTTTTATAATAACGGACTAATACAATATTTGTCCTTTTGTGAATGACTTATTTCACTCAGCAAAATGTCCTCCAAGTTCATCCATGTTATGTGGTGATTTGCAGATTCTACATTATTCTTTAGGGTTGCATAGTATTCCATTGTGTGTATGTACCATAGTTTGGTTATCCATTCCTCAGTTGATGGACACCTAGGTTGTTTCCATCTTTTGGCTACTGTAAATAGTGTCGCGATGAACATGAGTGTGCATATATCTGTTCTTGTCATGGCTCTCACTTCTTTAGGGTATATACCTAGTAATGCGATGGCTGGGTCAAATGATATTTCTAATTCCAACTCTTGAAGGAATCGCCATACTGCTTTCCACAATGGTTGTACCATTTTACAGTCCCACCAGCAGTGTATGAGAGTCCCAATCTCTCCACAACCTCGCTAGCATTTGTTATTTTCTGTCTTGTTGAACTTTGTTATTAGTGTTGGAGCAAGATGGTATCTCGTTGTTTTGATTTGCATCTCTCTAATAGCTAATGATCATGAGCATTTTTTCATGTTTGTTGGCCGCTTGAATATCCTCCTTGGTGAAGTGTCTATTCATGTCTTCTGCCCATTTTTTCATTGGATTGTTTGTCTTTTGGTTATTGAGCTGTTGGAGTTTTCTATAAACTCTAGAGATAAGTCCCTTGTCAGATATGTTATTACCAAATATTTTTTCCCAATGTGTAGGTTCTCTTTTGACTCTTTTTGAGAAGTCTTTGGAAGCACATAAAAATTTAATTTTTAGAAGGTCCTAATCATCTGGTTTCTCTTCTGCTGTTTGAGCATTTTGAGTTATGATTGATAGTCTATTTATGCCATACATTAGGGCCCTTAAATTTGCCCTGATTTTCCTTGAGGAACTCTATAGTTTTAGGTTTCACATTTAAGTCTTTGATCCATCTGGAGTTCGTTTTTGTGTATGGTGTGAGGTACAGATCTTGTTT
>NW_006921620.1:16735023-16746027 GCF_000298275.1 Orycteropus afer afer
AGAATGGCCAGACTTCGTCTCACCTATTTTGGTCATGTTGTAAGAAGGGACTATTCCCTGGAGAAGGATGTCATGCTTGGTAGGGTGGAGGGTCAATGAAAGAGGGGGAGGCCTTCAGGGAGATGGATTGATACAGTGGCTGCGATGATGGGCTCGAGTAGTGCAGGGATTGTGGGGCTGGCGCGGGATCGGGCAGTGTTTCGTTCTGCTGTGCATGGGGTTGCTATGAGTCGGAAACGACTCGAAGGCACTTAACAACAACAACAACAATAGCTATTGATATCTCTTATGAGACTACTTATTTAGAAAAAATACTTCCTGTTTTCTCAACTGGATTTTAATTTGCTGGAAAAAAGAACTACATAGTCTCATTTCCTTTCAAAGTGTCATCGATTAACAAAAACTAAATCTTAACAAACAATTTGTGACTTTACTTGCTCTATAGTTGCTTGGCATTGGAATGTATAAAGTTAGCTGTGGGATCAACTCATATTAGTTCATGGAAGTGAACAAAAAATAGCTGAATCTGATTCTAATAAGCTTTGTGGTGACAAGTAAAGCATTCAATGTAAAGCACTGTATTATCAAAGCATAAGAATCTCTAAGTTACAGGGAGAGAGCCAGTAACTACAATTTTGCGATTATAATATTTTATTTTATGTTTTATAATCTACACTTTTAAAAATGTTTTAATGTGTTTTCTGGAGGTAAACACAAAGCATTATTTAATGGTACAACACATCATTTAATATGAATATCAGATTTTACTTGAAATTTTTGAGAAACTCTATACAAAAATCCACTGCTGTTGAGTCGATTCTGATTCATAGTGGTGACCCAATAGGAAAGAGTGCAACTGTCCCATAGGATTTCCAAAATCTTTACAGGAGTAGACTGCCACTTCTTTTTCCTATAGAGAGGCTGGTGGGTTCGAACAGTCAACCTTTTTGGTTAGCTGCCAAGCACCTTAACCTTTGCACCACAAGGGATTCTCTAGTATAGACTGGTAGAAATATTAAAATCACACTTCCTGGATTTGAATTCTGGCTCCACCACTTAAAAGCTGTGTGACCTTTCTCAAGTTATGTAATATTTCTGTGCCTTATTTTCCTTATCTGTAAAAAGGATGATTATAATAGAGGGTAAAAATTAAATTATTTGATACATATAAATCACTTAGAATCATGCCTGACATATAATTGGCACTGAATAAGTGTTTTTATTACTATTTTTGAAGTTTATTTTTGTTAACAAAATCTTAATGTTCCATATAGAAGACACTGATTTCAATATATTACGGTTTCTAGTTGAACTCAGATATATAACCTCAAATTTTCTTTGAAATTGAAACAGCTATGGTAATTTTAATTCTCTAATTACAGTAAAGGAGCTCTGGTGGCATAGTGCCTAAGGCATTTGACTGGTAACCAGAAGGCTGGCGGTTCAAACCCACCAGTCACTCCTTGTAAGGATGATTGAGCAATCTACTTCTGTAGTGATACCGCCCCAGAAACCCAAGGAGGGGTCGCTATGCATCAGATCTGACTCGAGGGCAGTGTGTTTGATTTTGGTTTTGAACTGCAATAAAAGAAATTTAGATATAGTCTCTTAAACGATCTCTTTCTGCAGCAGTTTGCTACATATCTTCTATCTCTGTTTTTTCCTTTGCCTACAGAAGAATAATGTATCTATACTTGTGCTTAGTGTACACAATTTTTCCCATAAAATTGGGGTCATGCCATGCATAATGGTTTGCTACTTGTTTTTTTCTTTTAATATATCACATACACACAATGGAATACTATGCAACGCTAAAGAATAATGTAGAATCTGCAAAACACCGCATAACGTGGATGAACTTGGAGGACATTGTGCTGAGTGAAATAAGTCAGTCACAAAAGGACAAATATTGTATTAGTCCGTTATTGTAAAAGTTAAGGAAAGGTTTATATATTGGAGGACATTTTCTTTGTTGGTTACCAGGGGTGGGAGGGGAGGGGAGGGAATGCTATAGATAGAGATAAATATTGATTTGGGTGAAGAGAAGGGCAATGTACCAAATGTGAGTGACCAATATGGCAGCATTGAGGATGAGAAAGACATAGAGAGTTACATGGGCAGTACAGACAACAAATATGAACCCCTTTGCATATACAGTACTGAGTTGTCAGTGAAAGCAAACATGGGTATAGGGACGGATAGATGGGTGAACAAGCTAAACAATTAGGTATGTCTAAATGGAGAGTGTATCCAAGATCATATATAGGGTTGGCAGACAATGGGCCTATAAGTTCATGTGAATGATCAGAATTCCCAGGTGTATAGTAGAGCTGAGAAGGGGCAAGGTTATGGTCATTACTTGGTCACAGCCAGCTACCCAGAGGGACCGAGTAGTTGATCCTGCGGGCTTGGGACCATAGTCACAGGGGACATCAAGCTCAATTGGCATAACATACTATACAAAACATTGTTCCACCTACTACTTTGGCGAGTAGCGACTGGGACCTTAAAAGCTAAGAAGCTGCCATCTAGATGCAACAACGGGTCTCTCCTCGTCAAGAAGAAAGAAGAAAACCAAAATTAATGGAAACAATCAGTCCTAGTGACTGGTACACCATCCGATCTGCAACCTATACAACTATGAGACCAGAAGAACTAGATGGTGCCCAGCTACCACTGCCATCCACTTGGAAGGAATGTAGGAGATCCTGCATAAAGAGGGAAAGCAATGTGGAACAAAACTCAAAATCATTTGGAGGCAAAAAAAAAAGAAGGTGGGGACCAGGTTTGCTGGTCCAATGGAGCCTGGTGTAACCACTGAGACTATGGCCCCTAGCTGCCCTTCAGGTCTGGAATTGAACCCACCACTGTGGTTTGCAGCCAAACAAAGTACAGGTATGTGAGTTAAACATTTACCTCAAGTAGACACACGCCCTGGAGAGAACAATCATGGGAGAAGGAAGGGCTGCTTATGCACAGGGAGATAGCTCAGGGTGCAGAAGAGTATGAAGGGATAGACACTGGGAGGAGGTAACTATGGGGAGGAAGTGGGAGGGGAGCTGTTGCATTGTAAATTTTGGTGAATGACATGAGACAAAGTATATGTGAACTGCTGTATGAAAAGTGAATTTACTCTGTAAATCTTCACCCAAATCCTAAAAAAAAAAAAAACCCACGCGGCAATGAAATTAATATATCACATAAAGATTTCTAGATTAATACATACAAATTTAGGTTCATCCTTTCCTTTTCATTTTTTTTGTGAAAAATCTCAAAAACTATGCAGAAGCATGTAACAACATATGTACAATTATGTATGTAAATAAGTATATGTATTGTGAGTACCCATACCTTGAGTACTTAGTTAAGAAGAGTATTGCAAGGACTGTCTGTGCTCCTTTCTTAATGGCTGCAATGGTATTCCATTTACATATGTTCTTTAATTCATCTAACCATTTGCTTATCAATAAACATTGAAGTTCCTCCTAAATTTTTTGGTTACCAACAGTGCTGTAATGAATATCTTGTATTTTATTTTTACATTCTTATATAGCAATATCTATAGGATGGATTCCTGGAAGTGTGATAAAAGATCATAGGATACATACATTTTAGGTTTTAGTAGGAAAAATGAAGTTATTGTGCAAAAGTTTGTAGAAATTTATACTTCTACCAATAATATGAGACAAGTATTAAAAGATAACTTGAATATTTTATTTATTGATGATATAAACATATAATTGCACTTTTTAGAAACAAAAATATGTTTGACTTTTTATTCTTACAAGGAAAAAAAATGACACCCACACTACTGCAAAAGGTGAAATTGAACCATAGTCAATTTTTATATCCTTGTAAATTTATGAGTACATATCTCCAAGAAGCAGGGAATATATAATAATAACATGTAGATAAAACAGATATTCAGTTACTTGAGTTTTAGAAATTTAATCTTTTTCTAATTTCAGATAAGGTTCTTTTTTTATTCTGTATCTATAGAAAAAAAGAATGTATTTTAAGGAGGAGGAAAACCTTACCTATTATTTCTAAAGACAGCAATATTCTTCAAGTATTTTCTTTTCTAATATGTTTTATCTAATTTAATCTGTTTAATATGCTAAAAAGGAAATATATCCTATTTTTTTCATTCTCTGCTAATTGTATCCTGTTTGTGGTTTAGTTCCTATGCATGAAATAACTAAATGCTGGCAATGGCTTTTAGCTGACCTCAGCTTTTATTAGGCCAAAAGATTTTGAAAGAAGATGGGCATTCTTTAGCTTCCAAACTGTTGACTCTGGACTCTGCAGCCACTAAGTAATAATAGACTACCCACTGACTTAAAGGTCAAAATCATAGAATGACAAGAAAATCATGATTATGTGAAGAAAAAAACATTGGATCATCTAATGCCAAGTTTGAATTGGAGTGTGTTCTGTGACCTACTTTCCTTAGATTGGTTTGGTCTCTGTGGATAAAACATCTACCAATTTTCTCTGGAGACTGTTAACACTTACTATCTAAAATGTGAAAGTATTATATTAATTGAAGTTTTATATTAATGATTAATCTTACCAGCAATACTATTAAAGTGGTTAATTTCTTGACAACTATGTAATATAAAGAACATTATGATGTCCAACTAAGACAAGCAATATTACTAGAGGCCTTAATTTAGGCAAATATTATTTAGATTACTTACTTAGGTTATATAGGTTATGCTACTTTGTTGATATCACATGATATGTCTACTAACACCCCCACTGAGATATATGTCTCATACATAAAATTCATCCTTTTGAAGTGTACATTTTAATGGTTTTTAATGTATTCACAGAGTTGTGCAGCTATAACCACTATTTAAGTTAGAACATTTTCATCACCCTCAAAAGAAACCTGTACCATTAACAGTCACTCCCTACTGTTGCATACCCCCAACCCTTAAAATTACTACCCTACTTTCTGTCTCTATGAATTTTCCTATTTTGGACACTTCATATAAAACAAATAAACAAACATATGAGCCTTTTGTGACTGTTTTCTTTTATTAGCATAATGTCTTTAAGGTTTGTTCATGTTGTACTAGATTTGTTCTTTTCATTGATGAATCATATTCCATTGTATGGATATACCACATTTTGTTTATCTATTAATCAGTTGATGGATATTTTGTGTTCTCTTTTTTTCTGGTTATTATGAGTAATGGTGTTATGAACATTCATGTATATATTTTGGTGTGAATATATGTTTTCAATTATCTTGGGTATATATAAAGTAGGTGTGGAATTGCTGGATCATATGGTAACTCTACCATTTTGAGGAACTGCCTAACTGTTTTCTAAAGTGTTGCCCCATTTTACAGTCCTATCAGCAATACATGAGGATTCCAGTTAATTTTACTAGTGAACATGAAGTGATATTATATTGTGGTTTTTATTTGCATTCTCCAAAGATATTGAGCATCTTTTCATGTGTTTATTGGCAATTTGTATGCTTCCTTTGGAGAAATGTCTATTCAAATCCTTTGCCCATTTTGTAATAATGTTCATTGTATTTTTATTGTCGAATTATAAGAGTTCTTTTTATATTCTAGATATAGGTTTTTTATCTGATATATGATTTGCAAATATTTTCTACCTTTCTGGGGTTGTCTTGTCACTTTCTTGGTGGTAGCTTTTGAAACACAAAAAATATTAATTTTCATGAGGGCCTGTTTATGTATTTTTTTATGTTGTTGCTTATGTTTTTGGTGTCATATCTAAGGAACCATTTCCTAATCTGAGATCACAAAGATTTAACTCCTATGATTTCTTCCAATAATTTTATAGTTTTAGCATTACATTCAGATCAATGATCCATTTTCAGTTAATTTTTGCATATACTATGAAGTAAGGGCCTATTTATATATTTTTAAAGGAGTAAGATATATAAACTTTGAAGTCATCATAAAGAACAACCTTTTCTCCTGCCTTTCTTTCTACCATATAGAATAAGAATTCTCAATAGTTCTAATAGTCTTAGAGCTCTTTTTAGAGACTGATTTCAATTTCTCCATTTACCTTCTGACATATTGAGAAAAGGATGGGAAGGGGGAAAGGAGAGGGAGAAACAGTGGCATCATTAGGGTTGGTGTTACCCAGTGGAGGAACTCATCTTGTCTCTCCCACCATGGACCTCCTCCTGTCCCAGGCCGTACAGAATCCTTAATAATATTTATTATCAATGTAAGTCCTAGAAAAATATATGATAAATATAGTTGTAAATTGCTTAACTGTAGTTACTGAATATGCTGTAAATTGCTTAAAAGGTGTACATTAGGGATGTATCCTTTCACTATACTTATTCAATGGGTATGCTGAGCAAATAGACCAAGAAGCTGGACTATATGAAGAAGAACGTAACATCAGGGTTGGGGGATGACTCATTAACAATCTGTAATATGCAGATGACAGCCTTCCATACTAAGTATTAAGAAGACTTGAAACACTGATTGATGAAAATCAAAGCTTATAGCCTTCAGTGTGGATTACACCTCAATATAAAGAAGACAAAAATATTCACAACTAGACCAACAAGCAACATCATGATAAATAGAAAAAGGATTGAAGTTGTCAGGGGTTTCATTTTACTAGGATCCACAATCAACACCCATGGAAGCAGCAGTCAAGAAATCAAACAACATATTGCATTGCACAAATCTGCTGCAAAAGAGCTCTTTAAAGTGTTTAAAAGCAAAAATGCCACTTTGAAGACTAACGTGCAACTGACATAAGCCATGGTAGTTTCTGTATCCTTCTATATGCATGTGAAAGCTGAACAATGAATACAGAAGACCACAAAAGTGATGTATTGGAATTGTGTTGGCAAAGAATAGTTAATATACCATTGGCTGCCAGAAGAAATTTGTTTTGGATGAAGAACACTTGGAATGCTTCTTAGAAGTCAGAATGGCCAAACTTCGCCTCTCATACTTTGGTCATGTTGTCAGGAGGGACCAGTCCCTGGAGAAAGATACCATGCTGGGTAATATAGATGTTCAGCAAAAAAGAGGAAGATGCTCAACGAGATGGATAGACACAGTCATTGTGATAATGGGCTCAGGCATGGCATTGATTGTGAGGATGGCACAGGACTGAGTAGTGTTTCATTCTGTTGTGCATTGGATCCCTATGAGTCAGAACCCATACAATGGCACCTAACAATAACAGCAACAACAATATTTCTCAGTTTTTATGAGTACTGACAATAAAATTGTTTTGTAAAATCTTCCCATGTTGAATTACAACGTTGTTGTTCTTGTTGTTGTCAGGTGCCATTGATTCAGTTTAATCTCACAGAGACCTTACATACAAGATACTAAAACATTTCCCAATCCTGTAGCATCCTCACAATCACTGCTGTGTTTGAGCCCATTGTTGCAGCCACTGTACCAATCCATCTCATGGAGGATCTTCCTCTTTTTTGCTGATCTCTACTAAGCATGATGTCCTTCTCCAGTGATTGGTCCCTCCTGATAATATTTCCAAAGAAAGTGAGCCAAAGTCTCACCATCCTCACTTCTGAGGAACATTCTGATTGTACTTCTTCCAAGAAAGATTTCATTCTTCTGGCAGCCCATGATATATTTAATATTCTTGTCTAACACCATGATTAAAAGGTTTCAATTCTTCTTAAGTCTCTCTTATTCATTGTCCAGCTTTCATGTACATAAGAGGTGGTTGAAAATATGAATTGGATCAGGTGCACCTTAGTCCTCAAAGTGACTTCTTTGACAAGAAAACAAAACAAAATATCAAAGTGAAGCAAAACAACAACCAGTCAACTAATTAATACAATAACACTACAATGTCTCAGAGACAACAGACAACTTCAAAATCACACACATACATGAAAAAACAGGACAATGTTACTCAAACAAGTGACCAAAGTTCAGGGCTAGAAAATCTTCTGGAGGAAGAAATGCTATTGGAACTACCTGATGAGGAATTCAAAAGATTTATATTTAGGAACCTTCAACAGATAGAAACTCTGAGGAAATCATAGGAAAAATTAATGAAAACACAGACAAAAGTCTAGAAGATTAAAAAAAATAAGAAGAAAGAATAAATTGACAAAATAAATGGAAAATTAGAAGCCATACAGAAACAGTAAATAGAAATCCAGATCAATACTATAAAATCAGAAATAGATAATACATTGAAAGGACAAAGGATAGGACTGAATCAATAGAACACAGAATTAGTGAAAATGAAGACAAATCTTTTAATACTAGTCTGTGAGAGGAGCAATCAGAAAAAAAGATTGGAAAAAAATGAAGAAAGCCTTAAAATTATGTAGTACACTATCAAGAGGAATAATCCCCTATGATCAGAATAGATCAAAAAAAAAAAAAAAAAAAAAAAAAAAAAAACACTGAGAAAATTGTCAAAGACTTGTTGGAAGAAACTTCCCTAATATCAAGAAACATAAGAGTATATGTATTCAAAAAACTCAACGAAGCCCAGAAAGGATAGACTCCAAAAGAAAAGTACCAAGACATCATAATCAAACTTTCCAAAAACACCAAGAATCCTGAAAGCAGCTCTGGAACAAAGAAAAGTTATCTACAAAGGAGATACAATAAGACTAAACTCTGATTTCTCAACAGAAGCCATGTAGGCAAGAAGGCAAAAGGATGACATATTAAAACCCCTGAAAGAAATAAAAAAAATTGCCAACCAAGAATTATATATCCAGCAAAATTATCCCTTGAATATGATAGTGAAATCAGGACATTCCCAGCTAAATAGATATTTAGAGATTTTGCAAAAATCACACCATCTTCATAAGAAAGGATAAAGGGGTTCCTCTGGACAGAGAATCAACAACAGCAAACAATAACCAGAGATTACAACATGTGACAACATCACCTGGCAATCAACCCATATATAGAAATATAAAAAATAAAATAAACCTACAAGATTGATAATAGGGATCAGAGATGTTAATTTGTAAATGATGATAACTACAAAGCAAAAAGAGGGAATAAGTGATGAAGTTGCATAACTTCCAAAGGGAGAGGAGGTCAAGATGATATAAAAATAGAATGGACTGCTTTAACCTTGGGAAAATAATAATAAATTACAGAGTAACCTAAAAGAAAATTAATAAACCTTCTCATCAAAATAAAAAAGAAGAAAATCATAAAGTCTCAGTAAACATTAAAACAATAATGATAAAGGAAATGATAAGAAAATCCATAACAAAATGAACTCAGCACAGAAGAATACTGATTTGGGTGAAGGGAAAGACAATATACCAAAATCAAGTGACCAATATAATAACACTAAGGAAAAGAAAGGCATAGGTGCACAAGAGTTAGAGACAACAAAGATAAACACTTTTACATATACAATACAGCATTATCAGGAATATGAAAAGTGAAATGCACTGCTGTCAAGTCGGATCCAACTCGTAGCAATTCCTCCTTGGGTTTCCGAGGCAGTACCACTATGGAAGTAAATTGTCCAACCTTCCTTCCCAGGAGCGGCTGGTGGGTTTGAAACGCCAGCCTTCTGGTTAGCAGTCAAATGCCTTAGGCACTATGCTGAACAAACGTTAATCTACAGGTAGCTACATAGGTAGACAGGCTGAATGATCAGATATGTCTAGGCAAAAGGAAGTTTACCTGTGATTATATGTAAGTTTGGTAGACAATATTTCTACATACTTATTTGTATATGTTTTAAGAATGTCCATATAAATAAAACTAACAGGGAGCAAAGTTAGGATAACATTTTAGCCATAGCCAACTAACCCAAGGGAGCAAGTTTTTGGGCCTCTGGGCTTGGGACCAAGGTAGAAGGGGACATCAAGCTCAATTGGCATAACATACTACACAAAAAATTCTACATCTTACTTTAGTGACTAGCAACTGGGGTCTTAAAAGCTTGCAAATGGCTATCTAGATGGAACAATTGGTTTCTCCTTCTCCAGAGCAAAGAAGAATGAAGAAAACCAAAGACTAATTGGAAACAATTAGTCCAAAGGAGTAGTGGACCTCAGCTGACCTGACCCTAAAAACAGAAGAACTAGATGGTTCCTGCCTACCACTGTCAACCACTCAGGAAGGGATCAGTGCAAGAGATCTTGGATAGAGTGGGAGAAGGATATGGAACAAAACTCAAATCATAAAAAGGACCTGGCTTTTACATATTCTAGAGAAATAAGAGATATGACATGAACATCCATGTTGATTGCAGCATTATTCACAATAACAAAATGTTGGAAACAGCCTAAGTGCCATCAACAAATGAATGGATAAACTAACTATGGTACATACACACAATGGAATACTACCCAATGTTAAAGAATAATGATGAGTCTGCAAAACAACTCATGAGGACATTATACTGAGTGCAATTGTTGTTAGGTGCCACTGAGTTGGCTCCGACTCATAGTGACCCTATGTACAACAGAATGAAACACTGCCTGGTTCTGCACCATCTTCCTAATATTTGCTATGCTTGAGCCCATGTTGCAGCCACCACGCCAATCCATCTGTTAAGCATCTTCCCCTTTTTCACTGATCCTCTACTTTACCAAGCATGAAATCCTTCCCCAGGGACTGGTCCCTTCTGACAACATGACCAAAGTAGGTGAGACAAAGTCTGGCCATTCTAAGGGTCGTTCTTCCAAGACAGATTTGTTTGTTCTTCTGGCAGCTCATATTATTTTCAGTATTCTTTTCCAACACCACAATTTCAAGGCATTAAGGTACAACTATTGGTCTCTCCCCAGTCTGAAACAAAGAAGACTGAAGAAAATAAAAGATAAGGAAACAATTAGTACAAAAGATTAACCCTCGAGTCAGCCATTCACACCTCGGCCATATTTCAGTGTTGGCCCTGATGGTCCACATTAATTTGGGAGTCAAGTCCAAAGGTCAAACCAAAACCCATTGCAGCTGAGTCAATACTAACTAATAGCAACACTATTTAAAAAAAAAAAAAAAAAAAAAACACCTC
>NW_006921620.1:16752787-16757674 GCF_000298275.1 Orycteropus afer afer
ATTTTCCTTGATGAACTGTATAGTTCTAGGTTTCACATTTAAGTCTTTGATCCATCTGGAGTTCGTTTTTGTGTGTGGTGTGAGGTACAGATCTTATTTTCTCCTAATCTTATGTCACCATAACAGTACCCTGATAATTCCTGTGAGCTCTGGTCTTTGCTTAAAATCCTATAGTTTTCTGTTTCTTGCAGAATAAAGATTTACAACTTAGTCTACCATTGTAGACTTTGCCTTTTGCATACTACTCTATCCCTCTCCACCCCCTTATGACTTCCTGATTTCCTACACATTCATTAAAGATTAATTCATATGATACCTTTATCATGAAATCTTCCAGGAATAATTAATAGGAATAATTAATATGTCACTTCTATTCTTCTTTTGTTATAGCATAAATGTGCATTTTGCTTTGCTTTATAATTATTTATATACACATCTATCTCCATTATTAGAAGGGAACAAGAATAAGATTTGGGAAGGACTTTTC
Organism: Orycteropus afer afer; assembly: GCF_000298275.1. Taxonomy (NCBI): domain Eukaryota; kingdom Metazoa; phylum Chordata; class Mammalia; order Tubulidentata; family Orycteropodidae; genus Orycteropus; species Orycteropus afer. The sequence goes on from NW_006921620.1 coordinate 16,753,275, forward strand.
TTCACTAAGTAATATTAATAGAAATATAGTGGGCTTTGAATTTGAAGAATAAGCTTATTTTTTTATTCTATCTGAAGATTATTCCATTCTTTCTATTTACATAGTTTCATTGATATTTCTGTCTATGAGTTTTAAAGAATCAAATACTATGATGGTAAAATTTATTTTATGTATAAGGAATATGATTATTTTATAAAATAACTTCACACCAAATTTAACTAATTTTCCAAAAAGAATTTTATTGCCTAGAGTCACAATGAAATTACATAGCAACAAACTTTCATTGTTGTTGTTGTTGTTGTTATGCGCCGTCGAGTCGGCCCCGACTCATAGCGACCCCTCCTTGGGTTTCCAAGGCAGTATCACTACGGAAGTAGAATTCCCAACCTTCCTTCCGAGGAGTGGCTGGTGGGTTTGAACCGCCAGTCTTCTGGTTAGCAGTCAAGTGCCTTAGGCACTATGCTACCAGAGCTTTCATTAATGAAGAGTAATTATTATGGTATGGTAATTTCAAATGCAAAGTAGTATTATAATAAAGTATATGTATTATAATTGCCAAAATGAATTAACATTGCTTACTCTTTTCATTAAAAAATCGAAGATATTTTTAATCATGTTTTTGCACATTTTGCATGTAATCTACTGAATTCAGTAATAAGTGATAACAAACCCCTATCATTTATGTAAATGTTCAGAAGCCTGACAGTAATGAGGTTGGATTAGCTCTTACGGAGGAATGAGGAGTGCAAATATTTAATCTTCTCACATGCATGCAGGATAGCATAATTTCTTTTAAAGAAATTTCTTTTTTCAGTCGAGAGACCTTTACTGACACAAAAGTGATTTTTTTTTTTTTTATTGCTTTTAGATTTTTATTTGATATACTGGCCTGGAGGACAGATTACTGGAGTTTCCTCGAAGCACAAATAGAAGCATGAAGAGCCATGGAAGGACTATATGATAGAAGTTAGCTTTCCATGCTTGTTGCAGTAAAAAAGGAACCCTGGTGGTACAGTGGTTAAAGCATTCCTCTGCTAACCAAAAATTCAGCGATTCAAACCCATTAGCTGTAAGATGTGATAGTCTGGTTCCATAAAGATTTCTAGCCTTGGGAGCCCTAGGGGACAGTTCTACTCTGTCCTATAGGGTCATTATGAGTCAGACTCAACTCGATGGCAGTGGGTGTTGCAGTTAGAATTAAATATTAGTTGTCTGGATGTGTATTTTATTGAAGTATCCTTATATTTCTACATTTTATTGAGAAGGAATTTAGCTGTTATAGGAGAAATAACACAGATTTTGGAGTCATATTATCCTAAACTTTAGTTCTGGCTCTGCCACTCAATGACATTGTGACTTTGAACAAGTTACTTATATTCTCTTAACTTCAGCTGCAGGGAAGTTTATATTATGACATTGACATATTTGAAGAATATAGCTTACCTCCCCCATTTTTATAGACTCTTCCTCATTTTGGGTTTGCATTAGGTTTCTTCATGATTGTTATTAGTTGCTGTTGAGTTGATTTCAACTCTTGGTGACCCCATTTGTGCAAGAGTAGAACTGCCTCATAGGTTTTCAAGGCTGTTGCCTTTCCAAACAGATTGCTAGGACTGTCTTCTAAGGTGACTTGGGTGAGTTTGAACTGCCAACTTTTCAGCTAGTGGTGGAGTGCTTAACCATTTGTGTCACACAGAGACTTCTAGACTCCTACTATGATAAAAGTAAAAAGTTCCAAAGCTGCCTACTACTCTGTTACTACTTTTTAACTCTGCCATCTTTGTCAATATGCCAAACAACAAAAAACACCTATTATTGTTTTAATTTGCATTTCTTTTCTTAAAGTTTAGTATTATTAATTTTTTTAATTTGTCATTCACTTTTTTGATTGCCATTTCTGGTGAGTTGACAGTATCCCCTTTCTCCTATACTTATTATATAGATTTATAATATATTATAGGTGTTAGTTTTTATTACCAATGTTGTTTGATATTGTTCAAGGTTGTTAATGGTGCAATTCTTCAGAAAATACATCTTATTCAATTTGTGGTCATTACTCTCTAAATGTTTCTGCAAAAATAGAATTGGTGAATACCAAACAAGCCATATTGAACCTCAGCTGGGAAGTACACATGGGGCAACTCAAGTTTTTTGCTGCTCCTCACATGCATATGCCTGTAAATGACTGTGAAAGCACTGTGAGTATAGATTTGGAGGCTATAAGTTAATGCAATAATATACCATTTTCTTTCTGAAATCTTTCATAATAAAATTAAATATAAAATATATAATAGGGACAATAGCAGTTGTCCTTATCTTTTTCCTTATTTTGTCCTTACTTTCATAGGCATGCTTCTGATATTTTCTCAGAGTGGATACTGTTGGTTGACTCACCAGCCTCTATCCTTCATTTCTTGGTTCCTAACAGAACCCTTGCCACCTCATAGCCATGTACTTTGGAGGTTGAATTATGATTAGTCTAAGTCAATTGACACATGATATTTCTGTCAAGCCTGTTATTGGTCTTAGTATGACCACATGATCTATGTTGGCCCTATAAAGTAGAAGGAATTAACATATATAATCTATGGTTAAATATGACATTCTTTTTTTTCCCTGTCTCTCTTGGTTGTGAACAAGGAAGAATATTGTTCAGTTGTTGCTGGCATCCATCTTATTTATGTCAAAACAAACTAGCCTTAGGATAAAGCTATCATTGCAAAGAATAGGAGAGACTAAGTCCCTGATGATATTATTAAATCACTGAATCAACAAAGTTTGAAGTCTGTATTATTTCAGTCCTTTTTTTTTTTTTTAATCAGATAATAAGTTTTCTTATTATTTAAGTATATTTGTGTTGAGGCTTCTATTCTTGGTAGCTGGAAGGATCCTGAGTGTTACCATGATGCTGGCTAATGATTTATCACACACACACACACACATACACATATTGTTGTTGTTGTTATGTGCCATCGAGTCGGACCTGACTCATAGCGACCCCTCCTTGGGTTTCCGAGGCAGTATCACTACGGAAGTAGATTACCCCATCTTCCTTCCGAAGAGTGGCTGGTGGATTTGAACTGCCAGCCTTCTGGTTAGCAGTCAAGTGCCTTAGCCAATATGCTACTAGAGCTTAAGGTATATATATATATATAAATCATGTTTAGAAAATATCTTTCTATTTTAGCTTTCTTTAGATTTCATCATGAATCATTGTTGATTCTGTCAAATGCTGCATTGTTGTACTTCAGGAGATAATCATCTTTTATCTGCTTTGATCTGTTAATATTGTAAGTTTTATTAGATTTCCTAAACAGGAATTATCTTTTCATTTTGACATAAACTACGCTTATTCTTAATATATTGATCTTCTAAGGCAATTACTTCTGTAGAGATGCTGCCTCACAAACCCAAGGAGGGTTGCTATGAGTTGAATCTACTCAATGGCAATTGAGTTTGGTTTGATTTGAAGGTACTATTATATTCTAGGAGCTCTGGTAGCATAGTGCCTAAGGTACTTGACTGCTAGCTAACCAGAAGGCTGGCGGTTCAAACCCACCAGCCACTCCTCGGGAGGAAGATGGGGCAATCTACTTCCGTAGTGATACTGCCTTGGAAAACGAAGGAGGGGTCGCTATGAGTCAGTCCAACTCAAAGGCACATAACAACAACAACAAACATTATATTCTATTTGCTGAAATTTCAGTTAGGAATTTTCATTCCTATTCATAACTAAGATTGATCTGTATAATTTTCTTTTTACTTTCATCTTTTTTTGTCAAATTTTATTATTTAAGTTGTGCTGATTTTTGAAAAATAATTGGTTAGTGTTCCTTCTCCATTTATGCTCTTGTTGCTGTTAGGTGCCATTGCATTGGCTCTGACTCACAACAACTCTGTGTACAGCAGAATGAAACTGCCCAGTGCTGGGCCATCCTCACAATCCTTGCTATGCTTGAGCAAATTATTGAAACCACTGTGTCCATCTATCTCATTGAGGGTCTTTTCTTTTTTCACTGACCCTCTGCTTTACCAAGGACAATATCCTTCTCCAAGTATCGATCCCTTCTGACAATATGACCAAAGTATGAGAAATAAAATCTGGCCATTCTCATTTCTAAGGTGCATTCCAGCTGTACATCCTCCAAAACAGAGTTATTCATTTATCTGGCAGTCCATAGTATGTTCATTCAATGTATTTTGCCAACACCATGATCCAAATGCATCAGTTCTTTGATCTTCTTTATTCATTGTCCAACTCTTACATGTATATGAAGCTATTGAAAATACCATGGCTTGGGTCAGGTGCACCTGAGTCTTCAAAGTGACTTTGCTTTTTAACATTTTAAAGAGGTCTTTTGCAGTAGATTTTCCTAATTCAGTACAAAAAAAAAAAAAAA
>NW_006921620.1:16757774-16762867 GCF_000298275.1 Orycteropus afer afer
CGGTATCTCTATGGAAGTAAATCGTTCAACCTTCCTTTCGAGCAGTGGCTGGTGAGTTTGAATCACCAGCCTTCTGGTTAGCAGTCAGAGCTCCTAGCAATCCTATAGGGCAGAGTAAACTGTTCCATTTGATTTCCAAGACTGTAATCTTTATGAAAGCAGACAGCTACATCTTTCTCCCATGGAGTGGTTTGTGGGTTTGAACCACCAAACTTCAATTAGCAGCAGAGCTCATTAGCACTGTGTCACAAGGGCTCCTCAGTACAAAGTTGTTAATTTTATGTGGCATCGTAAAGTGATGACTCATAGCGACCCCTCCTTGGGTTTCTGAGGCAGTATCACTTCAGAAGTAGATTGCCCAACCTTCCTTCCAAGGAGCAGCTGGTGGGTTTGAACCGCCAGCCTTCTGGTTAGCAGTCAAGTGCCTTAGGCACTATGCTACCAGAGCTCCTAGTCCAAAGTTGGGGAGGGCTATATTAGATAATGCCTAAACAAACCTCAGCCTGATTTCATGGGGAGCAGAAGGATGAAAAATAAAATCATGGTAGAGACTGGAATACAACCTTGACAGTTCTAACTGGGATCATCCTTGTTTCAAAGCCACTTTTAATAATGTGGTTTAGACTTAGCACATGTATACACACATTCATGCATTATTCCACTTATTACTTTTTTGGGGCCTTTACTGAGCTCTTCCTGATCATTAATCATTACGTGGTGGTTGTTGTTGATAATTGCTGTGGAGTGGATACTGTCTCATGGCGACCTCCTGTCTCCCTAGTAAAACTGCTCCTTAGGATTTTCAAGGCAGTGACTTTTCAGAAGTATATTGCCAGGTTTATTGTTTTGGCCCTCTGGTCCTGCCTTAACAGAAAATACAACAAATGGATGACTTTAACAAACAGGAGTTTATTCTCTTACAGTTTAGGAGTCTAGAAGTCCTAGTTCAAAGTGCTAGCTCTAGGGGCTGGGTGAAGCCCCTTGACCTTAGGCTTCAGCTCTGCCTCTTGCTCCCAGCCCACTGAAGCTGGAAGCATTTCTTAACTAAGGCAGCTGCTGGCTGCTGAGGCTGACAACCCCAAGGTCAACAAGTAAAATGGCACAGTCCTAAGATTATCAAACAACATGGCAGGCCACTTGTTCAAGTTCAGAGATAGTCTCAAGATTGGCAGACAACATTGTTGGCCATTGAGATGAAGACTTGGCTACATGCAGGGCCCAAGTATGCCAAAAAGCTCAGAGACCTTCCTCAAAACTTATATACTGGAAGCAGACCACAATCCGTAAGGCAACTACTCAGCTGCTCCAGTAGATTCCACCATGGAGTTTGTTTCCAGTCTCATCATGAGGAATACTAAAACCAGCTGCCCATCCACTCAAAACCAGGCCCAGCCAAGGTGACACACAATGTTAACTACCACATCTGTCTTCCAAGATCTGGGTAGGTTTGAACCACCAACCTTTCAGCTAGGAGTCAAGTGCTTAACTATTTGTACCACCCAGAGACCACTGTGCTAGGCTCTGGAATATAAAGATTATAGAAGAAAGACATTTTGTATGCCTTTCAGATTGCTCAAAACCTGGGAAGGAGAAATAGCTCTATGAATAATAATAATAATAACAATAATATATATATAAAACCCACTGCTGTGGAGTTGGATCTGATTCATAGCGACCCCTCCACAGAAGTAGATTGCCCAACCTTCCTTCCGAGGAGTGGCTAGTGGGTTTGAACCACCAGGCTTCTGGTTAACAGTCAAATGCCTTAGGCACTACACCACCAGAACTCCCAATAATAAAAAGGTAGCATAATAAAATAAATGCATCAATAGAAATATGCACAAGTCAAATATTAACAGAGCATATGTTCTTAAAAGTGACATCCCATACTTGACAAAGACAAAAATGTTGAGCACTGCATTAAAAGCTTTCCATGTCTGCCCTCACCTCTTCTTTGTTTTTTTATACTGTTACACACTCTAAACTCCAACCATACGTGGGACTACCACAAAGATGTTCATCAGGAAAATTAGATAGCCATTATTTTAGGAAGTCATTTTCTTAAATTAAAATGAACATTAAAAATGGTATGGCAGCAGCTTATACTTTCTATAAATTTTGTAATAAATGGTTATGCTTTATTTTGAGGAGGAGCTTTGATAGAATAACCTCTTGTTAAATGTAATTAACTTTCTATCAATGTTATATGTAATCTAAATGGCAAATAATCTAAATTTAGTTTCACAGGTAATCTAAAAATCATCTATAGTTGGATTTAGAATGCATGTGTTGCTTTTCTGCTCTACTATGTTCCCTAGGAGATATACCCTTTTGATTTTCCTCTTTTCAGGCTAATGTTAACATTTCATAATTAAAATTTAAAATTATCATGCATTTCCTAACCACAAGCTAATGTTGGTAAGTTTTTAATGGACGATAAAGAAGGAAACTGTCTAAGGACTAAAATTTGTCTTTGCATAATCCCCAAATAAATAACTAGTTATATTTTCTAATGGCTGTTATAATTCTTCTTATGTGTGCACCTTTGTGTGTGTTTGTGTGGTGGGTGTAAGATGTGAACAATTTGCAGAAAAATAATCTCCTATACAAAAGAAATCTATGGTATCTGCAATAGCAGTGTTCATAAATTGTATTTTAGAACCCACCTTTGGGTGGAGTTATATTACTGCCAACGAATTTAATTGTTGTGGTTTATTCTAACACTTACTGTCACTTTAAACAATTAAGGTGTTTGATCCAATGTTTAAAGACAGCATTTCATGAGAACGAAGACAACATCTACTTATAACTGTCTGGGCCAGCAGTGTGCGTCACACCACAGACAACCTGCCCAGCCACTGCTTTCCGGTTCCTGTTTTTGTCTGAAAAATGGCAACGTTTGGAATTAAAAATTCGTTGTAAAAGCCCCAAAATGTGATTCTTTGAAGAGAAAACAAAAGTGAATTTGAGTTTGAGATCAAATATAAAAGTGTGTTCAGTATTAACTCCTTCTAAGAAGAAATTTAAATATATCTTCCTGATGAAATTTAACAGCACAACTACTCATTCACCCTTTTGTATTTCCAACTTTTATCAGAACAGTGGCTCTCCAGCCTTAGATTATGAGCATGCTCCAATTCCCCTTCACTTGAAACACTTTCCCTGACATCTATCTGTACTACTTACTACTTCTGCGTCTTCATTTTAATCTCATGCCTCAAACAAAAGCAATCTGCTCTAAAGAAACTGTTCAGTCTAAGGTTGCCAATTTCCCAGCTCCTTTAGCAACTTTCAGGTTCTCATTCTATCCATCTTTTTTGATGTCTTCAACCTCAACTCTCCAACCCCTGTTCTCTTGACTGTTGTTAACTCTCAGACATCTTTCAGCCCTCTTTCCCTCCACCTCTGTCTGACTCTGGCGTTTCTCTTATTCCTGTCCATGGCTCTCATTTCCTCACTTATACTCTCATTTAAAAATCTTGTTTTCTTCCACAAGAAAGAGTTTTCTTTTTTTTCTACCCTAAAATGAACTTAAAAAAGCAAAAGTAATGAATGGCCATTTTAACCATACAAGGAATACAGTGCAGTATCCAGTAAAAGATAAAGTGTTCTCCCCTCCTCCATTCTATTCTCCTTTCCTAATTTTAGCAGCATTATCAGATTCTTCAACACATTTTTTATATAGGTGTGAGTGCGTGTATGTGTGTATGTATCCCATTATTAGAAAGTGGTAGATGAATAACATTTTGGAGGAATTTACATATACACTCCTCAGAAGGAAGGTTGGGCAATCCTACTTCCGTAGTGATACTGCCTCGGAAACCCAAGGAGGGGTCGCTATGAGTCGGGGCCAACTCGACGGCACATAACAACAACAACAACAACATATGCATAAAATGTATATTCATCCATATACATATTTACATACATATTTTGTTACACTATTTATCACACTAAATATTGTTCTGCAACATGTATTTTTCCTTTACAACAAATCATGGGCACTTTCCATAATCATTGCTGTGGTAGTTAAATTTATATGTCAGCTTGGCCTGGTTGAGTGGTTGAACAGCTGGTGGTAGTTATTCCCCATGATGAGACTGGCAGTCAACTCCATGGTGGGATCTACCATAAGCAGCTGAGTAGCTGCCTTTGGGATATGGTCTGCTTCCTGTATATAAGGAGAAGCCTTGGGGATAGTCTCTAGCTTATGGAACTCTTGGACTCTACATGTAGCTGTGTTGTTGTTCAGCAGCCTGCCATGCTCTGCTGACCTTGGGACTTACAATGGACTTGGATCAATGGCCTGCTGTATGGTTTGGTGACATCGGGACTGTGCCACTTTGTCAACCTTGGGCTTGTTAGCCTCAGCAGCCAGTAGCTGCCTGAGTGAAGAGATGCCTCTAGCTTCAGTGGGCCAGGAGCAAGAGGCAGAGCTGAAGCCCAGGGTTGAGGGGCTTTCACCCAGCCCCTAGAACCTGGTACTTTGAACTTAGACTTAAAGCCTCCAAATTGTGAGAGAATAAACTCCTGTTTGTTAAAACCATCCCATTTGTGGTATATTCTTGTCAGAGCAGTACTAGGTAACCAGAACAATTGCATATGGAGCTATTTAATCCTTGAAAAGGCTGCATGGTATAGAAGCACCAAACTTTTAAACTCTTTATGTACATTCCCACATGGTTATCTAACCACTAAGCAAACTCAAAATAAAAGCCCAAAATAATAATTTCCATTCTAAATTGTCCTTCCTTCTGTATTTCATATCTTGGTTAATAGTATCACCACCCTATCACATACATAACCTAAATCTAGCCCTGACATTTCCTTTGAGTCATAAGTTACTATTTATATGTGGTAGTTTGGAGAAAACTATGTTGTAGAGAACATTATATATGGCCTGAAGGAGCCCTCTGTAACTCACTGGAAGCACAAACATACAAACAGGTCCATCTTTGCAGTAACTTCCCTACTGGTTTTCCTGCCTGTAATTTTCTCCTAATCTTTTTTTTTTCCCTCCAAATGATTTTGAGTTTTGTTCCACATTGTTCTCCCTCTCTATCCAGGATCTCCTACATCCCTTCCAAGTGGAT
>NW_006921620.1:16769267-16774932 GCF_000298275.1 Orycteropus afer afer
AAAAAAAACTCTCTGCCGTCAAGTCAGATCCAACTCATAGTGACCCCTCCTTGGGTTTCCAAGGCAGTATCACTATGGAAGTAGATTGCCCCATCTTCTTTCTGAGGAGTGGCTGGTGGGTTTGAAGCGCCAGCCTTCTGGTTAGCAGTCAAATGCCTTAGACACTACTGTTTAATTTCTTGACTATTGCTTCTGTGGGCGTTGATTATGGAACCAAGTTAAGTTCATGCTCTAGAAGAGTTTAAATATCATAGTTAGTAATAATAGCTTACATATCATACTTTACTTGAAAGCTTAAGAGAATTTACCTTGAGGTGATTTTTTTGAGGTGTTATTCTTTGGCAATTTTCTATTTATTTTTCAGGTTTCTTGTATTTCTTTACTTTTGCTAATCTGTATTTTTCTAGAAAATGAATATTGCAATAGTAATTTGGCATTTTTAAGGTATGTAATTGTATATATAGCTATTCTATAAATAAAAGTGTATATTAATATTTACATATATAAATTTTATGTGTGCATAGCATTTTATCCAGCAACTCCACTTTTAAGAATATATCCTACACATCTATTTGCACATGTGTCCCAAATCGAATTTGTTGCTTCCCACCCCACCCCAGAATTCCAAAATGCTGGAAACAACCTAAATGTTTATGAAAAAGGAATTGTTAACTAAATTTTAATACACTAATTTATGGGTGACAAAAGCACTTACAAAACATAAGAGAAATTATATCATCTGCTACGAAAAAATCTCTAAGCTATATTGCTAAGGAAAAATTGTAGAAGAATATGTACAGTATAATGAGCTCTGGTGGTGTAGTGCCTAAGGTATTTGACTGCTAACTAGAAGGCTGGTGGTTCAAACCCACCAGCCACTCATCAGAAGGAGGATTGGGCAATCTACTTCTATGATGATTTACTGCCTCAGAAACCCAATGCGGGTTGCTATGAGTCAGCATTGACTTGATGGAAGTGAATTTGGATTTTTGGGTTTGATGTATACAGTATGATTCCATTTATTACAGACAAGAATACATGTATACACAAATGCACAGTGAAAGGTCTGGTTATAATTAGAGGTGGTTGTGAGATTTGCATATTCTCCATATCCAGATAGTTACCAAGTCTGATCAAATCCACCTACCTCTACAATGCCCTCAGATCTGTTCCTTCATTCCTGACTCCTAAGGATAATCCTTTAGTTCAGGCTTTCATTACTTTTCAGTTAACACAGTTGAGGTAGCTAGCCCCTTAACATGTCTGTACCTCTCATTACCAAAATAGTATCAAAGCTTGAGTCTGACATTTTCTTTTATAGAAAAAGTCAGTCTAATAATTTGGAGTCAAAATAGGCAGCAAAATAAGTTTTTAAATAAGCTTCATAATTTACAAGGGGCTCACAGATAGATTTTATTAATATTAGTTTCAAATAGAAATGTCCAATTGGATATCTAAGTTTGAAATTTAGAAGAGTGGTCTGGGATAGAGATAATGGGTAGAGTCATAAACACATAACTTGAAGTTAACAACCTTGAGTGAATGATACCACTTGGAGAGGGACATTCATATAAAAAGATAAGAGGGTCTAGAAAAACCTAGAAAACTTGAAATGAGACCATAAAGCAGATTGAAATGAATGGTCAGGTGGCAGAAGAAATACCGGAGAGATGAGGTCTAAAAGCCTAGTAAGTGGAGTTTCGACAACGTGGTTTGGGCAGTTTTTATCAGAAGGATACCTTATCTACTAAAAGAGGAGAAGAATTTAATGGTGACTTACAGAGGTAGCCAGGTTTATAGATAGAGGATGTGTTGAGAAGTATAAAAAAATTCCTACTTAGTATCTTCTGGATTTTTGATTGTAGTAGGAGGTGAGGTTACCTTTTGAGGAGAGAAGAATTATACAGAGACTTTAAGAATAAGAGTGAAAACTTTTAACAGACACAAAGGCAAATGATAGAAATATCTGACCAAGGACAAGAAAGAGCACTCACTCTTTTAAAACTGCAGAGAAGTCCCTTTCCCAGATACATCTCCTGGAGGAGAAAAACAGCTAACTCTTATTCTCTTATAATAGTTCTAGTGCCTTATTGACATAGTTAATTTAAGTTTTGAAAGATAATGTATTCAATTACAAAGAAACTTAGTTTCTCAAATAGTTTATATTTGAAAATTATACACAAACTTAATGTAATCATCATCCTGCAGTGTTTGTTGCCCCTACCCCTTGTTTGATCTTGAAAAACCCTTTTTGCATGTTTTAATTTTAAATGCACATTAAAGGACTTATTCAAAGGATACATGGATTTAATGTGGATTAAATCTATGAACCATGAAGATTTAAATCAATAATCCCAAATAAATGGAATAAATAATTTACTTGCATGGTTTTAAAGTGAAGATTTTAAAGAGAAGATTATAATTTATTTTTTATATTTTTCCACTGGTTTAAGGCAACATTTTGAATATTGAAGCAATGGCTTAACTAACATGCCTTGCTTTGATGATTCATCTGAATCAGAGGATTAGCTCAGCTTCTTACCTCTATTAGCAAAAAAAAAAAAAAAAAAAACTACAAGCAGAAAAAAAAAAAAAGAGTTTAGGAAGCAAGAGGTCATCTAAGAAGGTTCAGAACATACAAGGACAAGTTGTCTATAATCTACTTTGTTTTTTTCTATAAGGAGAGAAAGTAAAGAAATGAACATTTAGGGAATACCAAAAAAACAAACCAAATCCACTGCCATTGAGTCAATTCTGACTCATAGTGACCCTATTGGACAGAGTGTAACTGTCACAGAGGGTTTCCAAGGCTGTAATTCTTTATGGAAGGAGACTGCCTCATCTTTCTCCATTGAAGCAGCTAGTGGTTCCGAACTGCTGATATTTTGGTTAGCAGCCCAATGCTTTGACCAAAACACTGCCAGGGCTCCTGTATAGGGCATAATTATATGGTTTTTGGAAGCTAGAGATCTCTTTCCAGCTATAAAATGAGAATAAGTAAGGTCACGCCTCTACTTAGGAGGAATAAGATAGTCTTGTTACTGCAGAATTTTAGGAAGAGCACCTGGCTATTAAACTTCCTTTTTAGTGCAACGAATCCCATCTACATTTTCCTAACAGATAGGGTTCTGGTTGTCTATTATAGAAATGGAAGTTTACAAAGAAAGTGTTATTAATAAAAATTATTAATAATAGACACTATTAGCATATATGCTGATGGTAAGGACTAAAATGGGAAAAATTGTGGTGACTACCAGTTATTTCTTTACAAAAAATACACTGAGGGCAAATGGAATTTTATAACCTAAGATTGCATGGAATCTCTAATTGATATAGAAGATATAAGTAGTATAATATATAAACCTAGTACCAGTCACTGCATGTAGAGGTTTTCTCTTCCAAGAAAAGAAAGAACATTCATATTTTAGATATTTAGAACATGAAATAACTATGGGTCATAGTTAGCAAATATAAAATTTTCTATCCCAATGGAACTCAGCAGAGATATAAAGTAGTAAGTTTCTGTAAGGATAATATTTATGGTCAGTGGAAGTAAAATGTGTCAGGAGTTTTGCTTCACATTCCAAGAATGAAACTGTCTTTATCAGTGAAATGAGAGTACAGAACAATACAGCTTTGAGCCACACAGGTCCACTTATACACTTTTCAATAAAATTATTATAATTTTTTTTGGACATTTGTGACAATTTGAAAAGACTCACAGATGAACTGCAGAGACTAGAAATATTGAAAAAACTAAGAAAAAGTTAGGTATGTTATGAATGCATAAAATACATGTAGCTATTGTCTGTTTTATAATTTACTACAACAATAACATAATAAAATATATACAGAACTGTTATAAAAAGTTAACATTTATCAAAACTTATACACACAAACACTTACAGATCATACACGGTACCATTCACAGTTAAGAGAAATGTGAACAAATGTCAACATGCAGTATTGAATCATAACTGCATAAAATTAATTGTACTACATACTGTACTACTGTAATAATTTCATAGCAACCTTCAGTTGCTATTACAGTGAGCTCAATTGTTGTGAGTATCTGCCTAAAATGCTGCATGATGCTAGGCATCTGCACATGAGCAGTTTGTTTCTCCAGTAAATTGTGTATCACAATAAAAAGTGATTTCTTGTGGTTCTCACATATTTTTAATTGTATTTAGTGCAAAACTGTAAACCTTGATTAAACCATAAGACCCATGTTGTTGTTGTTGTTATGTGCCATTGAGTCAGACCCGACTCAGAGCGACCCCTCCTTGGGTTTCCGAGGCAGTATCACTACCGAAGTAGATTGCCCAACCTTCCTTCCGAGGAGTGGCTGGTGGGTTTGAACTGCCAGCCTTCTGGTTAGCAGTCAAGTGCCTTAGGCACTATGCTACCAGAGCTCCTATAAGACCCATACAAAGTGTTATTAGTGATACTAGAAGTGTTTCCAAGAAGCAGAGAAAAGTTATGACATAACAAGAAAAGGTTGAATTGCTTGTTACAAACAACTGAGGTCTGTAGCTGTGCTTGCCTATCATTTCAAGATAAATGAATCCAACATAAGCACCACTGTAAAAACAATAAAAGAAAATTCATGAAGTCATCATTGCAGCTACTCTAGAAAATGTGAAAACCTTGCAGTTTTTGGGATATACCTTTTTATGTCATATTTAAAATGCAGTTTTTATGTGGTTGCAGAATTGCTATCAGAAAGGCATACCTATAGAATCTAATATGATTTGAGACAAAGGGAAGAATTAAATGACAACTTAAAGCAAAAAGAAGGTGAAGGATCTAAAGCTGGAGACTTTAATGCCAGCAAAGAATGATTTGATTATTTTACAAAGAGGTTTTGCTTAACAACAACAACAACAAAAAGAATCTCAAGATAACAGGAGAAGCAGTTTCCGCTAACTAAGAAGCAGCAGACAAGTTTCCAGACACAATTAAGAAAATCACTGAGGAGAAAAGATATTTGCCTGAATAGGTTTTTAATACAGACAACAGTGCCCTATTCTGGGGGGGAAAAAAGAAAATGCCACAAAGGACAGTTTTTAAGGAAGAGAATCAAGCACCAGGATTTCAGTCAGGAAGGGATAGGCTAACTCTACTGTTTCATGCAAATGCAGTTAGATTTATGATCATGACTGTTTATGTTATCAATAACTCCTCCAGTCACCAGTAGGCTATTAGTAGTTAAGTTATTGGGGAGTCAAATGTTATGTGTGGATTTTTGACTGTGTGGGGGTCAGCACCTAACCCCCATTGTTCAAGGGTCATCTCTATTATTTTTGTCCTAAAAACTTGTTATCGTGGTTGCTAGTTGCTGTTGAGTTGATTCTGATTCATAGAAACCCCATGTGTGCAGAATAGAACTGCTCCATAGCATTTTTAGGATCATGGCCTTTCAGAAGCAGAATCCTAGGCCTGTCTTCCAAGGTGCCTCTGAGTGGGTTTGAACAACCAACCTTTCAGCTAGTAATTGAACACTTAACCAGATAGCCATCATAAAAGTTAATAAATAAAATATTTGTTGTTGTTGTTGTTACGTGCCGTCGAGTCGGCCTCAACTCAAAGCGACCCCTCCTTGGGTTTCTGAGGCAGTATCACTACAGAAGTAGGATTGCCCAACCTTCCTTCCGAGGAGTGG
>NW_006921620.1:16775734-16779735 GCF_000298275.1 Orycteropus afer afer
TCAACCTGTTTCTATTTCTTGGATCACATAAAATTCTCTTATAGCCTTTCCTTCTTTGGTAAAAATTTAAAAATATAATTGGTTACTACCACCAATATGACCTAATATATGCTCTTTAAAATTATGCATTTTATGCCATTTATGGCCAATATGTGCTCTTTAAAATTATGCATTTTTTTCTTTATCCTATGGCCATAGAATCAATTTCCATTCTGAGTTCTTAGAAAAAAAGTGGTGAATCTTTATTCTTTCTTAAAACAGTTTCTGAGAAATAAACTCTTGGAAGTTCCTCATTATCTTTTTATTTTCAAATGAAGTACATACTGTCTGAAGTGGAATTACTAACGAACTAAAAACAAGAGCTTCAGGGTAACTGAATTTAAAAGTAGATTACTTTTTTTTTTTTTTTTAAAAAAAAGGTAGTTCTGAATATGCCAGATGACAGACTTTAGTATACTAAAAGAAAAACCCCCTTCTAAGTGCTGTGGTAAGCCACAGTGGTGTTTTTAAATACCTGTTACACAGAAAGTTGTGGTTCGTATTAGTGGTCAGTGTGAGGAATTAGAAATGCCTAGAATTTCAATAAATCAGATCTTAGAAATACCAAGTACAGGTATTTCTCTCTACTCAGTTTGTAGCATTTTACAGTTGTGTGATAAAAGGAACATATTTCATGATCATTTCAAGGACAATATGAAAATTATGCATTATAATTTTTGGGAAGAGATACTTGTTGCCACTAAGTCAATTACAGAGTAAGGACCTCTGGTGGTGTAGTGCCTAAGGCATTTGACTGCTAACCAGAAGATTGGTAGTTCAATCTCACCAGCCACTCAGGGGAAAGAAGATGAGGCAATTTACTTCCAGAAAGATTTACCACCTTAGAAACCCAGTGGGCATCACTATGAGTCAGAATTGACCTGATGGCGTGGATTTGGTTTTTGATAGGACAGTAGAACTGCCCTCATAGGGTATGATGCAGACTGCCACATCTTTCTCCCATGGAGCAGCTAGTGGTTTCAAACAACCAACCGATTAGCAGCCAACCACTTAACCACTGCCTTACCAAGACTCCTCAGGGAAGGAATAGGGAACTTGAGTCAATCCAAGGACCATGATTAACAAGGAGTCAAGTGCTGTTTCCCTGAAAAATGGAACAGCTGCTGTTGTTCACCTCCTCTCAGACCTCAACTTTTCACTGACATGTTAAGGGTGAAACTTCTTCCATCAGTGGAAGAAGTGGAAGCAGCAGCAACAGTATCACATCTTCTTCAGTACTGACCTATCATCAACCAGCCAGTATGAGAGAAGTATTAATATGGTCACCTTTTCACCAGAGAACAGAGCAATGACAACCAAAGCAGAGAAGAGCTCTGTAGAAAAAAGACCAAACCCATTGCTCCCGAGTCCGTTCTGACTCATACAACTCCCGTTTGTTTTCCAAGGCTGTAAATCTTTACAGAAGCAGACTGCCTGACTGCCTTATGTTTCTTCCATGGAACCACTGGCCTTTTGGTTAGCAGCCAAATGGCTTAACCACTATGCCACCAGAGCTCCTTAGAAGAAAAGAAGCAGAATAGGATGATGTTGCCCACACCAGAAACCTGGGTGACAGCCAAGCTTTATGCCTTCCTCTTCCTTGCTCTCACACTGAGGTATTTACCCATCCATACATTATTCCTATTCAGCATCTCTTGAAAGTCTCTATTTCTCTCCTTTCCTGATTTCTATAATAGATTGTTGTCAGTTGTCATAAAGTTGGCTCCAACTCTTGGCAACCCTAAGCACAACAGAATGAAATATTATCCAGTCCTACACCATCTTTACCATCTTCGTTTACTCGAGTTCATTGTTGCGACCAGTGTGTATGTGGTGGTTAAGTTTGTGTGTCAACTTGGCTGGGCCTGGTTGAGTGACTGGGCAGCTGGTGGTAGTTATTCCCCATGATGAGATTGGCAATCAGCTCCATGGTGGAACCTACCACAAGCAGCTGAGTAGCTGCTTTGGGGATGTGGTCTGCTTCCCATATATAAGATATAGCTTTGGGAATGGTCTGTAGTCTATGGCACACTTGAACCCTGCATGTAGCCATGTTGTTGTTCAGCAGCCTGCCATGCTCTGTTGACCTTGAGACTTTCAATGGACTTGAATTAATGGCCTGCTGTGTGGTTTGGTAACTTCAAGACTGTGCCATTTTTTTTGTCGACGTTGGGCTTGTCAGCCTCAGCAGCCAGTAGCTGCCTGAGTAAAGAGATGACTGTAGCTTCAGTGGGCTGGGAGCAGGAGGCAGGGCTGAAGCCCCAGGTCGAGGGGCTTTCACACAGCCCCTAGAGCCTGTCACTTTGAATTCATACTTCTAGCCTCCCAAACTGTAAGAGAATAAACTCCTGTTTGTTAAGGCCATCCCATTTGTGGTCTATTCTTGTCAGAGCAGTAGTAGGTAACCAAAACAGTGTATTTTAAGTGCCTTCAACTTAGAGGATTAATCTTCCACTATTAGAATACTGGAATTATTAGACTGTATAGAATATTGTTCATCTTCCATATTGGACAGTATTCTATTG
The DNA here is from genome assembly GCF_000298275.1 of Orycteropus afer afer. Classification (NCBI taxonomy): domain Eukaryota; kingdom Metazoa; phylum Chordata; class Mammalia; order Tubulidentata; family Orycteropodidae; genus Orycteropus; species Orycteropus afer. The sequence goes on from NW_006921620.1 coordinate 16,778,299, forward strand.
TGATCCATAGGGTTTCACTGACTAATTTTCTGAAGTGAAAGACTTAGGTCCTTTTGCCTAGTCTATCTTAGTTTGGAAGCTTCACTGATCCTGCCAATATTTGAAAAATTGGTGGCATAGCTTCCAGTATCTTAGCAATATTCAGTTCACCACAGTCTGACAACTGTTGTATCTTACTTAGAATATTGAAATATTCTCCAGGCTGCCACCACTCTTGCCCCATGCAGTTCATTCTCCACAGGACAGCTAAAGTGATATTTCTAAAATGCAAATCTCTTTCACATCAAACTCTTTAATAATTTCTTATTGCTGTTGGGATAAACTCACTTGCTAATGTGGCGTATGAGGCCCTTCATGGTCCGAAACTCTCCCTGAAACAAATATTTCTTTAGTCTCATCTCTTTATCCTATTAATTGCTGGAATTGCAATTCCATGAGCAAGTGACAGCCTTACCTCTGGATCTTTCCACCTGCCCTGCAAGGCCTCAGGTGGTGTAGTGCCTAAGCACTCCACTGCTAATGCCTAAGCATTTCACTGCTAACCAGAAGGCTGACGGTTCAAACCCACCAGCCACTCCTCGAAAGGAAGACTGGGCAATATCTACTTCTGTAGAGATACTGCCTTGAAAACCCAAGGAGGGGACACTATGAGTCAGAAGTGACTCCACAGCAGTGAGTTTTGTTTTGTTTTTTTGCGTGATCTGATTCCTGTTTGTTCCCCTCCCCACTGCCCCAATGTTATCTCGTACTGATCTCTACTTACTGGAGTATCATTCCACATTTTTCTCGAATGTGCCAACCATGTTTCTCTTTGTAGGCTTTTTGTATTTTCTTTGGCTTGAATGCTCTTCTCTAGATCCTTGAGTGGCTTTTCGTCACTTCATTATGGCTCTGCTCAAACGTAGGCAACATTCATCAAGGCGGCCGTATTGACCATCCAAAACAAACAAAGGAAAAACAAACCAAATCCATTTCCATCAGGTCAATTACTACTTGTAGCAATCCCATAGGACAGGGTAGAACTCCCCCCATATAGTTTTCAAAGCTATAATCTTATTTATTTATTAGTGATTTGGGTGAAAGTTTATAGAGCAAATTCCCTTTCCATACAGCAGTTCACATGCACTTGGTCTCATGACATTAACTACAATTTACCACAATGCAACAGCTCCCCTCTTACTTCCTCCCCATAATTACCCCCTCCCTATGTCCTTCCCTCCATGCATTCCTATGCCCTGAGCTATGTCCCTATGCATAGACAGCCCTTCTGTTCTCCTGTGACTATTCTCTCCAAGGAGTGTGTCTACTTAGTATAAATGTTCACCTCATATGCCTGTCTTTTGTTTAGCTGGAAGCCACAGTTATGGGTTCAATTCCAGACCTGAAGGGCAGTTGTTGTTGTTGTTGTTGTTAAGTGCCGTCGAGTTGTTTCCGACT
>NW_006921620.1:16782525-16794197 GCF_000298275.1 Orycteropus afer afer
ATAGTCATATAGGCTGAGGATCGCATGGTGTACCAGTTGCTTGGACTAATTGTTTCCATGAATCTTTGGTTTTCTTCATTCTTCTTTGCTCTGGACAAAGAGAGACCCACCATTGCATCTAGATAGCTGCCTGCAAACTTTTAAGATCCCAGTCGCTACTTGCCAAAGTAGGATGTGGAACAATGTTTTGTGTAGTATGTTATGGCAATTGAGCTTGATGTCCCCTGTGACTATGGTCCCAAGCCCACAGGTCCAACTACTCACTCTCTCTGGGTAGGTGGCTGTGCCCAAGAAGTGACTACAACTCAAGGCTATAATCTTTTTGGAAGCAGACTGCCACATCTTTCTCCTGTGGAGCAGCTGGTGAGTTTGAACCACCAATCTCTCAGTTAACAGTTGTGTACTTAAACTTTGTGCAACCAGGGCTCCTTTGATCATTCAAAGGTTGTGTCATTCAACTTTTGCTAGGTTATGCCAAAGTTTGAAAAGATTTCAGTGACTTAAACAACAAAGGTTTACCACATTTCACAATCACATTACATATCAGCAGTGGGCTGGCTGTAGGTCAGCTGCTATTCTGCTTCAAAAGCTCTGCTCTGCCTGAGATGCAAGTTTAAGAAATAGCTATGAAGTGGATGTTGAAGCTTCTGCTCAGAGCTGTCATATTATCACTGTGTTTGTATTTCTTTGGCCAAAGCAAGTCATATACCCAGACTTGATGTCAATGAAGCAACACTATACCTACAGGAAAGCACTACAAGTCACATGGAAACTGGCAGGGGATGTATCATCTTCTTACAGAAAAGAGGGAAATGCATCTTGGGAAAAGTAGCTAACTTCCCTCCAGCTCTCTCAATTCCACTACTCTGCTTTATTTTTCTCATATAATTTGTCACTAGGAGCTCTGGTAGCATAGTGCCTAAGGCATTTGATTGCTAAATTATGTTCTTAGAACTTATTTGTCCATTAGATTATAGTATGTCTTTCCCAGTCATATTCATGCTACGTAAGAGGTGGGACTTTGCCCAACTAATGAGTTCACTGCTATTTTCTCCACAACCTGGAACAATACTTAGCATAGTGTACGCTTGGAATTATTGAATAAATGAATAAATTCCCTGTGCCTAGAATGACTTTCTCATTATATGCCCAATCTACTCTATACTCAAATTGCTTAAACTTTTTGCATAATTTACCATCCTGTAATGTTTTACATTACAATGTTTTAATGTTTTACATTTGAGGGGAAGGCCCTCAATAAGTTGGACTGACACAGGGGCTGCAACTATGGGCTCCAATGTAGCAAGGATTGTGAGTCCGGTACAGGACAAGACAATGTTTTGTTCTGTTGCACATAGGGGTGGCTGAGTCAGAGCCAACTTGATGGCACCTGACAATGACAACAACAACAACAACAACATTTTGCAACTATCTTTTTACATTTGAAGGAGCTCTGATAAGGCAGCAGTTAAGGCATTTGGTTGCTAACCAAAAGGTTGGCAGTTTGAACCCACAAGCCACTCTGCAGGAGAAAGATGTGGCAATCTGCTTCCGTAAAGATTATAGGCTTGGAAACCCTATGGAGCAGTTGTGCTCTGTCTTATAGGATCATTATGAGTCAGAATCAATTTGATAGCAGTGACAGTGGGCAGCAGTTTACATTTAATTTTTCCACTTTTATTATAAGCTAATAAAGACTTTATCTTATTCGTCTAATTATCCAAAACTTAGCACAGACCTTGGTACATAGTAGTTTCTCAATAAAGGTTTAGGGAATGAGTAAATGGTTGAGATTGGACACTTGCAGACACCTGCTTCATTAGGTACTTGACCCTTCTTTATCCCCTTCTCCTCCCTGTTATACTGCTGACACGTAAATGAACAAAGTGCTCATACCAGTGCCCAAAAACTATTTGTCTTGCCAACTCTCAACAACTTGATGGCTTTCTGTCTTTAAATTTGAAATAATTTCAAATGTATAGAAAAATTGCAAGAATAATAGAAAGAACTTCTCTATATCTTTACCTAAATTTATCAATTTTAATATTTTGCCACACTAAATTTCTCATATTCCCTCCTTTCCACCCCACTTTCCTCTCCTCCCTTTCTATCTTCCTCCATCTGCATTTAAGAATAGATTGGATATATTTCACCTCTGTAATCCTAATACTTCAATGTGCATTTCCTAAGAACAGGATACTGTTTTATAGAACAATGATTATAATGAACAAATTCAGGAAATTTAGTTCTAATATAACATCTTTGCTTAATCTACTGTTAATATTCTAATTTCATTGCCATCCCAATATTTTTACAGTAGAGGATCATATGCTGCACTTACTTGTCATATCATTTTTGCCTCACTAATCTATAAGAGTGCCTCAAACTTTCTTCCTCACTCACGGCATTGACATTTTTGAAGAATGTAGAACAGTTATTGTTAGGATGTCCCTCATTTTGGATTTCTCCTATGTTTCCTCATTATAAGACTCAGATTATTCATGTTTACCTGGAATATTACATAAATTATATTGTGTTCTTTTCAGGGTATAACATCCAGGGGCACATTAGATCTGTCTACCTTTAACTGATGACAGCAGTTTTAATCATTTGATTAAGGTATACATTTTCTTCATTATATAAATAATGTATAATTTGTGAGATGCTACTTTGAAACTATGAAGATATCATATCTCCCATAAAACTCTCCCCATCCCAAACTTTAGCATCCATTGATGATTCTTCCTTGAATCAATTTTTATAAATTCAAAATGATAGTTTTCTAACTTAATCATTCTGTGTATATTTATTCATCATCATTCTACTGAAAGGATCTTTCCTTTCTTATCTATCTGTCTCCCTATCCATCCATTATCTATCCACCTATCTATTTGTTGTTATTGCTATTAGGTGCTGTCAAGTCAGTTCCAACTCATAGTGAACCCATGTACAACAGAACGAAACACTGCCTGGTCCTGTGCCAGCCTCACAATCTTTGCTATACCTGAGCCTATCATTGCAGCCAGGGTGTCAATCCGTCTCACTGAGGTTCTTCATCTTTTTCACTGATCCTTTGCTTTATGAAGCATGAGGTCTTTTTCTAAGGATTGTTCCCTCCTCATAACATGTCCAAAGTACGTGACAAAATTCTCACCATCCTCACTTCTGAGGAATATTCTGGCTGTACTTCATCCAAAACAGATTTTTTTTTGTACTTCTGGAAGTCCAGGGTATATTCAACATTTGTTGCCAACACCATAATTCAAATGGATAAATTCTTCTGCAGTCTACCTTATTCATTGTTCAGCTTTTGCACGTGTATGAAGTGGTTGAAAATATCATGCCTTGGGTCAAGCACACCTTAGTCCTCAAAGTGACATCTTTGCTTTTTAACACTTTTAAAAAAAGGTCTTTTGCAACATATTTGCACAGTGTAATACATTGTTTGATTTCTTAACTGTTGATTCCATGGGCATTGATTGCAGCTCGAAGTAAAATGAAATCCTTGACAACTTCAATCTTTTCTCCATTTATCATGGTGTTGCTTATTTGTCTAGTTATAAGGATTTTTGTTTTCTTTATATTGAAGTGTAATCCACATGAAGGCTATAGTCTTTGATCTTTATCAGTAAATACTTCAAGTGTTCTTCACTTACAGCAAGCAAAGTTGTATCATCTACATATGGCAGTTACAATGATAATCTACCTCGTAATATTTGCTCAGCATACAGATTGAACAAGTAAGGTGAAAAAGTACAACCCTGATGTATACCTTTTCTGATTTTAAACCATGTAGTGTCCCCTTGTTCTGTTCAAATGACTACCTCTCGGTCTATGTACAGATTCTGCATGAGCACAACTAAGTGTTTTGGAATTCCATTCTATGCAATGTTATCCATAATTTATTATGAGCCACACAGTCAAATGCATAGTCAATAAAAAAATAGGGAAATATCTTTCTGGTATTCTCTGCTTTCAGCTAAGATCCATCTGACATCAGTAATGCTATCCCTCATTCCATGTCCTCTTCTGCTTGAATTTCTGGCTATTCCCTGTTGATGGACTCTGCAACCATTTTTGAATTATCTTCAGCAAAATTTTACTTGTGTGTGATATTAATGATATTGATCAATAATTTCTACATTCTGTTGGATCACCTTTTTTTGAATGGGCACAAATATGGATCTCTTCTAGTTGGTTGGCCAATTACCTTCCAAATTTTCTGGTATAAATGAGTGAGCACTTCCAGTATTGCATCTGTTTATTAAAACATCTCAATTGGTATTCCATCATTTCCTGGAGTCTTGTTTTTTGCCAATGGCTTCATATAGCTTGGACTTTTTATTTCAGTACCATTGACTGTATGTTACCTCCTGAAATGGTTGAACATTGGCCAATTATTATTTGTACAGTGACTTTGTATTCTTTCCATCTTCTTTTGGTGCTTACTGTGTCCTTCAGTATTTTACCCATAAAATCCTTCAATATTGAAGCTCTAGGCTTGATGTTTGTTTTAGTTCTTTCAGCTGGAGAAATTCTGAGCATGTTCTCCCCTTCTGGTTTTCTAATTCCAGGTCTTTGCACACTTCGTTATAATACATTACTTTGTGTCCTCTAGCCACCCTTTGAATTTTTAAGTTCAGCTCTTTTCCTTCATCTTTTCTTCCATTTGCTTTAGCTACTCTATGGTCAAAACAAGTTTCAGGGGCCTTTCTGAAATCCATTTTGGCCTTTTCTTTCTGCCCTGTCTTTTTATTGACCTTTTGGTTTCTTTACGTTTGATGTCCAGTGAGATCCATATGTATAGTCACCATTTATGTTGTTGAAAAATGTTTTGAATAAGTCGTTAGTCTTGTAAAATTGTATCATGTGATCTCCCAGGTCATTTCTGTCACCAAAGCCATATTTCCCAACTACCACTCCTTTTTTTTTCATTCTCAGCTTTCACATTCTAATCACAAGTAATTATCAATGCATCTTGGTTGCATGTTTTGATCAATTTCAGAATGCAATATTTGATAAAAAAATATTCTATTTCTTCATAATTGGCATTTGTGGTTATTGCGTAAATTTTAATAATAGTCATATTAGCTGGTCTTCTTGTGTTGTTGTTGTTGTTGTTGTTGTTGTTGTTGTTGTTATGTGCCGTCGAGTCAGACCCAACTCATAGTGACCCCCTCCTTGGGCTTCCGACGTAGTATCACTGCAGAAGTAGATTGCCTAACCTTCCTTCCGAGGAGTGGCTGGTGGGTTTGAACTGCCAGCCTCCTGGTTAGCAGTCAAGTGCCTTAGGCACTATTATCTTATCACTAACAATGTTGTATTTCAGGACAGAATTTCTTGATGATGAATGTAATGGTTGTTGTTGTTTGCCGTGGAGTCAGCCCCGACTCATAGCGACCCCTCCTTGGGTTTCTGAGGCAGTATCACTACGGAAGTAGGATTGCCCAACCTTCCTTCCGAGGAGTGGCTGGTGGGTTTGAACCGCCAGCCTTCTGGTGAGCAGTCAAGTGCCTTAGGCACTATGCTACCAGAGCTCCTTCAATTTGTCATTCCTAGCATAGTAGACAATAGGATTGTCTGATTCAAATTGGCCATTACCAATCCACTTCAGCTCACTAATGCCTAAGATACCCATCTTTATGTGTTCCATTTAATTTTTGGCAACTTACAGTTTTCCTAGATTCATATTTCCTACATTCTATGTTCCAATTATTAGTGGACGTTTGCAGCTATTTTTTCTCATTTTGTATCATGCCCCATCAGCAAATGAATGTCCCAAAAATTTATTGCATCCACATCATTAAAGTCGACTCTGCTTTGAGGAGGCAGCTATTGTCCAGTCATATTTTGAATGCCTTCTTACCTGAGGGGCTCATCTTTTGGCACTGTAGCAGACAGTGATCTTCTGCTGCTATTCATAAGGTTTTCACTGGCTTTTTTTTTTTTTTTTTCTACCAGAAGTGTATTGCCAGGTCCTCTTTCCTAGTCTGTCTTAGTCTGGAAGCTCCACTGAAACCTACCCAGCATGAATGACCTTTCTGTTGTTTAAAAATACTAGTAGCATAGCTTCCAGCATCACAGCAACACACAAGCCCCACAGTGTAAAAAACTGACATACAAGTTGCAGATGTATCTACCTATCATTAAGAGGTGTTCATGAATTCTTATTTTAACCAATGAGCTATAATTTATTATTGTCCTTATTCATTTTGATACTCATATTGTTCTGTTTTGGTCTGTAAAAACCAGTTCAAGTTGGCTCCTGTGTTGTTTTGACATATTTCTATCATCTTAAAAAAATAAATCAATAATTTGATTAAAATAATTTTGAGAACAAACATATCATTGAAAATTTTAATATCTTCCCATCCATTGCCATTGAATTGGTCATGCAAGTCATTTTTTCCCAAGTTTATATCGAAGACAGGAAAGATTGAAAAGCCTCATTGAGATGTTGGCTAGTCTCTCTGGCTAAGAAACTGTCATACATCTCAGTCTCAGCATGTTTGATTCCACTTAATCCCTTGTTAGAATTATTGCATACCACAGATCTTTAGGGTTGCTTTAAGCTTGTGTACAGTTAAAATGTAAAATCTATAAATGCCAAGGGTCTACTTACTGTGCTCAATGGATGACTCATTTTAATTATTCATATTTCACAGTTTAAAAATATTTTAATCAAGTTACCTACTTGAGATGAAGAAATAGAATTTTGTGGAGAGGGATGCAATTCTAACTTACAGAATGCTTCAGATAAGAAGAGTCCTAAATGACCTAAGTATCTAGAGAGTCATATGAAGTTTAAGGGACCTGGAAGAGGAACAGGACTTTTGATATGTAAGGGACCTAACTGGTGAAACCCTGAGACTATGGCCCCTAATCACCCTTGGAGCCTGAAATTGAACTAATTCTTGTGGCTTTCAGCCAAACAATGGGCATATAAGGTGAATATTTACACTAGGTAGGTACGTTCCTTAGAACAATCAACCATGGGAGGTCACAAGGGCAGTATTTGCACAGGGCGATAGCTGAGAAGGCAGGAATGCATAGGAAAGGACACAGAGAAAAGGTAGCCACAGGGAAAAAGAGGGAAGAGAGCTGTTACATTATAGGAATTATAATCAGTGTCATGAAACAAATGTATACAAACTGTTTTATGGAAAATGAACTTGCTCTGTAAACTTTCAACCAAATCACAAATGTGGCAAAAAAAAAAAAAGGTAAGGGCCCTAAGCAAACATTACATTTTTACTATGATCTTGATATCTCTATTGTCTTTGAGTCAATTCTGACCCATAGCAACCCTAAAGGACAGAGTAAAACTGCCTCATCAGGTTTCCAAGGCAGTAATCGTCACAGAAGCAGTTTACCGTATCTTTCTCCCACAGAGCGCTGGTGGGTCCGAACCTCTGAGCTTTCAATTAATAGCTGTGTGCTTGACCACTGGGCCACCATGGCTCCTTCCTTGGTATCTCAGGTGCTATTAATTCCTAGTGAACCTCGATGCCTAAAAGTGAGAATACTGTATTTTTATGCAAATAACACGTATACGATATGTCTTTTGCAAATTGTGCAACCTCTCACACATTAGCTTCCTGTGTGCACAATGTGAATTATATGGATGTACACGTTACTTATGTGGGTGTATTATATGTGAAAATACAGTATTTACACAGGTAAATGAAACATTGGTTATGCTATATAAGGTATGATTGTATCTACATGTATTGAACATGTTACATGCAAAAGCTATATGACAGACTGAAATGAGGAAGTGTACATACTTTAAGTTTGTCTTGAAACACAGATTCAAAAAAGTTTGAACTTCTAAACAATAGTGATTAGGTGAAGGGAAAGACAATACCCTGAAAGTAGGTGACCAATACAATATAGCTAAGGGAAAAGAAGACATGGAGAGTTGCACAAGAGATAGAGACAACAAAGATAAATATCCGCCAGCCATTCCTCGGAAGGAAGATGGGACAATCAACTTCCATAGTGATACCGCCTTGGAAACCCAAGGAGGGGTTGCTATGAGTTGAATCCGACTTGACAGCAGTGAGTTTTGTTTGTTTTATTCACAATACTGCATTATCAGTAATAACAAACATTAATCTACAGGTAGATAAATAGGTAGACAGCAAGGTGAACCAGTATGGATAGGTGAACGGGAATATACCCATGACCATATATAGGTTTGGCAGATGATATTTCTACATAAATATTTGTATGTGCTGTAAAAATGTCCAGGTAACTAGAATTAACAAGGGGCAAAGTTATGATAACATCTTAGGCACTGTGTTAGACTGGGTTCTCTAGAGAAACAAAACCAGTAAAGCTTATATATATGTATATATAGAGAGAAGTTTATCTTAGGAAAATGGCTCACACACTTATAGAAGCTGGCAAGTGCAAAGTTCCTGGATCAAACGTCAAGCTGGAGGCTTTTCCAAGTCAAGCTGGAGGCTTTTCCCTACTCTTGCAGCTGCAGGGACTGAGGAGATCAAGGCTAGCAGGCAGTAGTACACTGACTGTTGACTCCAACGAATGATGAATCCAAGATCTCCAGGCTGAATGGTGGATTGTTCACTCACAGACAGTTGTAGGCAGCGCAACAGAATCTTGAACCACAGAAAAATGTCTCTTTTCCCAGGATGTCCATAGATATACTGAAAGTAGGCCACACCCCTAGGGAAACTCCCTTTCAACAGATTGGCTGCTCAAAACATAATCATCTGATCCCATCATGGGAATAACCACATCAAACAGCTTAAACCACACAGAATTTTGGTCCACCCAAGTTGACACACAGCTTCAACTATCACAGGCACAGTCAACTACCCTGATAGAGCAAGTTATTGGACCTGTGGACTTGGGACCATGGTTATGGACACATCAAGCTCAATTGGCATAACATGCTTCACAAATACATTGTTCTACATCCTACTTTGGTGAGTGGCTTAAAAGCTTGCAAGCAGCCATCTAGATGCAACAATTGGTCTCTCTTCATCCAGAACAAAGAAGAAGGAAGAAAATCAAAGATACATGAAAACAGTCCAAGGGACTAGTGGGCCATGCAAAACTCAGCCTATATGATTATGAGATCAGAAGAACTAGATGGTGTCTGGCTACCACCATCAACCACTCAGAAAGGGATCAATGCAGGAGACCCTGAATGGAGTGGGAGAACAACATGGAACAAAACACAAAATCATTAAAAAAAATAAATAAAAAGACCAGGTTTACTGGTCTGATAGAGCCTGGTGAGACCCCAAGACTATGGTCCCTAATTACCATTCAGATCAGGAATTGAACTCACTCCCATGGCTTCCAGCCAAACAATAGCAGGCATATAGGGTAAACATTTACATCAAGTAGATACACTCATTAGAATGCTCAACCATAGGAGAACAGAAGGGCAGTATTTGCAAAGGGAGATAGCTCAGGGAGATGGAATGCATAAAAAAGGACACAGAGAAGAGGTAACTAAAGTGAGGAAGTGGGAAGAGAGCTGTTACATTGTGGGAAATTGCAGTCAATGTCATGAAACAAAATATGTATGAACTACTGAATGGAAAATGAATTTGCTCTGTAAACTTTCACCCAAAACACAATTGTTGTTGTTGTTATGTGCCGTCGAGTCAAACCTGACTCAGAGCGACCCCTCCTTGGGTTTCCGAGGCAGTATCACTACAGAAGTAGGATTGCCCAACCTTCCTTCTGAGGAGTGGCTGGAGGGTTTGAACCGCCAGCCATCTGGTTAGCAGGCAAGTGTCTTAGCCACTATGCTACCAGAGCTCCCAAAACACAATAGAAATAATAATAATAACAAAATGTCCCTATATGTAATAGAACTGTTGTAGTTGTTATGTGCTGTCGAGTCGAACCCAACTCATAGCGACCCCTCCTTGGGTTTCCAAAGCAGTATCACTACGGAAGTAGATTGCCCCTCTTCCTTCCGAGGAGTGGCTGGTGGGTTTGAACCGCCAGCCCTCTGGTTAGCAGTCAAGTGTCTTAACCACTATGCTACCAGAGCTCCCATAATAGAGCTAGCAGGAGGCAAAGTTATGATAACTTCTTAGCCACATCTAAGCACCTTGAGGGAGTGAGTAGCTGGACCTGCAGACTTGGGACCATGTCACAGGGGACATCAAGCTTCATTGGCATAACATAGTACACAAAAATATTCTTCTATATCCTACTTTGGTTAGTAGTGACTCATGCATTAAAATCTTGCAAGAGATTACCTAAGATACAACTATTGCCCTCTTCTTGTCTGGAGCAAAGAAGAATGAAGAACATCAAAGACATAGAAGCAATTAATCCAAGGGACTAGTGGGCCATGGGAACAACAGCCCACATAACCCTGAGACCAGAAGAACAAGGTATGTCTGGCTACCATTGCCAACCACTTGGGGTGGGATCAAAATTGGAGATACTGGATAAAGTGGGAGAAAAATGTGGAATGAAACTCACAATCATATTTAAAAAGTCCAGGCTTACGATGACAGAGACTGGTGAAATCCCCAAGACCGTGACCCCTAGGAATTAGGTAAGGGGAAAGCAGAAAGGTTTCCAACAGCTAAGGGAGATGAACTTGTCTGTTAGTTTGTCACACTATGGTGGCTTGCGCATTGCTGTGAGGTTTGAGGCTGTGCCACCGGTGTTTCAAAAGCCAGCAGGGTTGCACATGGTGTGCAGGTTTCAACCCAACTTACAGACTGAGACAGACTAGGAAGAAGGAAGAGGCCATCCACTTCTCAAAGAATTGGTCAGGGAAAACCGTATGAATAGCAGAGAAACACTGTTTGATACATTACTGGACAACTTTATGAATAGTGCAGAAACATTGTCCAATACAGTGCAGGAAGATGAGTCCCTTAGGTCAGAAGGCACTCACAATACAACTGGGAAAGTGCTGCCTCATGAGAGTAGAACCAACCTTACTGATATGGATAAAATAAAGATTTCAAGACCTCCATTTATTGATGTGGCATGACTCAAATTGAGGAGAAACAGCTGCAAGCATCCATTAATAATCAGAAAATGGAATGTACCAAGTATGAATCTAGGAAAATTGGAGGTTGTCAAAAATGAAATGGAACACATAAAAATTGATATCCTAGGCATTAGTGAATTGAAATGGATCAGTTTTGGCCATTTTGAATCAGACAACCATACGATCTATTATGTTGGGAATGTCAATTTGAAGAGGAATGGCATGGCGTTCATCATCACAAAGGATGTTTCAAAGTCTGTCCTGAAGTACAATGCTGTCAGTGATAGGATAATATCCATATGTCTATAAGGAAGACCAGTTAATACTACTATTACTCAAATTTATGCACCAACCACCAAAACCAAAGATGAGGAAATTGAAGACTTTTATCAACTTCTGCAGTCTGAAATTGACCGAACATGCAATCAAGATGTGCTGATTATCACTGGGGACCAGAATGCAAAAGTTGGAAACAAAGAAGAATCACTGGTAGTTGGAAAATTTGGCCTTGGTGACAGACATAACGCTGGAGATTGCATGACAGAATTTTGCAAGACTAACGACATATTCATTGCAAATAGCTTTTTCCAACAACACAGACAGTGGCTATACAAGTAGACTTCGCCAGATGGAGTACACAGGAATCAGATTGACCACATCTGTGGCAAGA
>NW_006921620.1:16811048-16812175 GCF_000298275.1 Orycteropus afer afer
GGGTTTGGACTGCCAGCCTTCTGGTTAGCAATCAAATGCCTTAGGCACTATGCTACCAGAGCTCCCAGATGAATAGCACTGGGCAAATTTGCTGCACAGTACTGAAGAGCAAAGATGTCTCCTTGAAGACTAAGGTGAGCCTGAAGCAAGCCATGGTAATTTCAATTGCCTTATATGCATGTGATAGCTGGACAATGAATAATACCTTTTTATATAGACAGTGAAGATAGGTGCTGGTTATCCACTAGGTTTTTGCCAATCACACACAAGTAAATAATCTCTGGTTCCAATAGTTTTGTAGTAATTGCTTTACAGAATTATATTTTACTGCAGTAATATATCAGCTCTACTATACACGTAGGAATTCAGATCATACATATAAACTTATAGGACCATTGTCTGCCAACCCTATACAAGTTATTGGGTAGACGCCCCACTTCATAGACAAACCTACTAGTTCAGCCTGTCCACCCATCTGTCCACCCATCTATCCACACTTATATCCATGTTCACCTTCTCTGACAACACAGTACTGTATGTGCAAAAGGGTTCATCTTTGCTGTCTGTACCTCTCATGTACCTCTCTATGTCTTTCTCTTCCTCAATGACACCATATTGATCACTCACATTTGGTACTTTGCCCTTCTCTTCACCCAAATCAATACTTATCTCTGTCTATCTAACAGTGTTCCTTACCCTCCCCTCCCACTCCTGGTAACCCACAAAGAAAATTTCCTTCCATAGATAAAGCTTTCCTTGACTTTCACAATAACGGACTAATACAATATTTGTCCTTTTGTGATTGACTTACTTCACTCAGCATAATGTCCTCCAAGTTCATCCATGTTGTGTGGTGGTTTTCAGATTTTACATTATTCTTTAGCATTGCATAATATTCCATTGTGTGTATGTACCATAGTTTGGTTATCCATTCCTCAGTTGATGCACACCTAGGTTGTTTCCATCTTTTGGCTATTGTAGATAGTACTGCGATGAACATGGCTGTGCATATGTCTGTTCTTGTAATGGCTGTCAGTTCTTTAGGATATATACCTAGTAATGGAATGGCTGAGTCAAATGGTATTTCTAATTCCAACATTTGAAGTAATCACCGTACTGCTTTCCAC
>NW_006921620.1:16813247-16815695 GCF_000298275.1 Orycteropus afer afer
GTTTTAAAACAGACAAAAACAAGCAAACTGAAAACCAGAAAAAAGAAAGAACAAGGAAAAAAAAAAAAAGAAAAAAATCAGGGGAGGGGAGGGCAGGGCACCCAGGCTCTGCCTGAACACACAGATTGGGATGGAGTTCTTGAGGACCCAGAAGGTGGGTGGGAGTGTGGAATGGCCGCACCTCTGTTTACCAAGGCGTGTGAGGTATAAGAGTAACAAGGGGAATGTCGCACCTTTTCAGTCATCCTGGTTTGGACTGTCCTTGAGGTTACTGGCAAGCAGAACCTGTTCTTAAGCCCCTGGAATCTCGGAGAGTGCTGCCTCTTCAAATATTCACATGGTCCAGCCACTTGTAAGTATTCAAAATGGTGGCACTCTCCAGACAGGCAAAAGTCCACAGCTCAGCCTGCCTTTCTCTTTGCTGGTGCTTTGTGTTTTATTCCCCAGCCACCAGAGCAGTCTTCCATGCAGTCCCTGGCTGTTGTTGTTGTTGTTATGTGCCGTCGAGTAAAACCTGACTCATAGCGAACGCTCCTTGGGTTTCCGAGGCAGTATCACTACAGAAGTAGCTGATTTTTAGGTTAATTCTTAGGTCCTACCACCACTTGGCATTCTCCAAGCTGTCTGTGCCATGCCATCAGGCTTGCTCAGGATCGCTGCCAGACTGCAGCTCTGTATGTATCCTTTTTTTGTTATTTTCATGCAAATTCTTCTGCTAGTTGGGGTTTAGTCCACTTCTATATGCTTCCCTTCAAGGCTCAGGGGTCTGGGATTATCTTCTGTGTCTGTGTTAGTTGGTTCCCCTTTTCTTTGTTGAAGAGGGTCTGTGCAGTCTTTCTCCCTATTCCACCATCTTACCGGAAGTCCCTTCCAGCCCTTTCATCACCCCTCACCCCAACCTTTCCTCCTGCAACACCTACCACCTCTCTGCTGGGTTTGATAATTCACTGCAGTGGCCACACAGAACTCACAGATTATGGCGTTTATTAGGGAAGCACCAGGCTACAATTCAAGTTCAGGCAAAATGCTCAGTCCCTCTCAGCCCGTCATCTCTCAGCCAACAGTCTCAATCTCTCTCCCAGCAGTGCATGTCTCTTGGTGTGTCTCTCTCAGCAGCATGTGTCTCTCAGGAGTATGTTTCTCTCAGCAGCATATCTTTCTCAGCCAGCAGTCAGAGAAACTCCTTCTGCCTCTAGGAGGCTCCTTTTGAGCCTGGCCGAGTGGCCAAACTAACCAATCATAACATCAGAATTCTAAGCACCTGAGAGAGAGAGTGAACTTGCCAGAACATTGCTTTGTGCCACTCTCAAGAGAAATACCCCACGTGGGTAACTTTAACAACCAGGAGCACCTCAGTTGCTCATGGCAAATTCCACCTCAGAGTTTACAAAGACTTATGGCTAGAAAAGCCATACCAGGTAGTTTACTACACTGCAAAAGAACACACAAAACTACACCAAAGAGAATTGGTGAATGCTCATCCATTTCAGGAGGTGGCATATGATCAAGAACCAATGGTATTGAAGGAAGAAGTCAAAGCTTCACTGAAGGAATTGGTGAAGAAGAAGGCTCCAGAAATTGATGGAATACCCATTGAGAGGTTTCAACAAATGGATGCCACACTGGAGACACTCACTTGGCTATTCCAAGAGATTTGGAAGACAGCTGCCTAGCCAACTGACTGTAAGAGATGTGTATTTGTACCCATTGCAAAGAAAGGTAATCCCACAGAATGTGGAAATTATCAAACAGTATCATTAATGTCACATGCAAGTAAAATCTTACTGAAGATAACTCAAAAACAGTTGCAGCAGTATATTGACAGAGAGCTTCCGGAAATGCAAGCTGGATTCAGAAGGGGACGTGGAATGAAGACTATCATTGCTGATGTCATATGGATCTCAGCTGAAACCAAAGAATACCAGAAAGATGTTTACTTATGTTTTATTGACTGTGCAAAAGCATTTGATTGTGTGTATCATAACTAATTATGGATAACGATGAGAAGAATGGGAATTCCAGAATACTTGATTGTACTCCTGAGGAACCTGTACCTAGATCAGGAGGCAAGGTGGAAGTCACTGCTTGATCACAGCCAGCCACCAAGAGGGACCAAGTAGTTGAATCTGTGGGCTTGGGACCATAGTCGCAGGGGACATCAAGCTCAATTGGCATAACATACTACACAAAACATTGTTCCTACTTCTACTTTGGCGAATAGCGACTGGAATCTTAAAAGCTTGCAAGCTGCCGTCTAAATGCAATGATGGGTCTCTCCTCGTCCAGAGCAAAGAAGAATGAAGAAAACCAAAAATTCATGGATACAATCAGTCCTAGTGACTGGTACACCATCCAATCTGTAGCCTATATGACTATGAAACTATGAAGAACTAGATGGTGCCCGGCTACCAATGTCAACCACTTGGAAGGGGATCTATGTCAAGATCC
>NW_006921620.1:16815805-16836211 GCF_000298275.1 Orycteropus afer afer
GGGGGGGGGGACCAGGTTTTCTGGTCTGATAGAGCCTGGTGGAACCACTGAGACTAAGGCCCCTACCTGCCCTTCAGGTCTGGAATTGAACCCACACCTGTGGCTCCCAGCTAAGCAAAAGTCAGGCATATGAGTTGAACATTCACCTGAGGTAGATACACTCCTTGGAGAGAAAGTCATGGGAGAAAGAAGGGCTGCTTATGCACAGGGAGACAGCTCAGGGGGCAGGAGTGCATGGAGGGATGGACACAGGGAAGAGGTAAGTATCGGGAGGAAGTCAGAGGAGAGCTGTTGCATTGTGGTAAATTATGGTCAATGTCATGAGACAAAGTGTATGTGAACTGCTACATGGAAAGTGAATTTGCTCTGTAAATCTTCACCCAAGTCACAATTTTAAAAAATAATAATAAATAACAATAATAATAATAAAAGAGAAAGGGCTGGAGGGAGGCAGCATGTCTGGCCTCAGAGGAATAGGCCTTGGACTGCTGATGGTGATTCTGTCTTCCTCTTGTGAGGTTAGAGAAGGTCAGAAGATGAGGCCTCCCTGCCCCTTGGGCATCTTTCCATCTTCTTTTGAAGTTTCCTGTATCATTCAATGTATTGCCCATAGAATCTTTCAGTATTGCAATTCAAGGCTTAAATTTTTTCTTCATTCTTTCAGCTTGAGATATGCTGTACATGTTTTTCCCTTTTGGTTTTCTAACTCCAGGTCTTTGCACATTTCATTATAATAATTGGCTTTGTCTTCTTGAGGTGATACTTGAAATCTATTAGCTCTTATCATGTCATTTCTTCCATTTGCTTTAGCTACTCTCCATTTAAGGGTATGT
Organism: Orycteropus afer afer; assembly: GCF_000298275.1. NCBI lineage: Eukaryota > Metazoa > Chordata > Mammalia > Tubulidentata > Orycteropodidae > Orycteropus > Orycteropus afer. The sequence continues at coordinate 16,816,639 of NW_006921620.1, forward strand.
TTCAGAGTCTCTTCTGACATCCATTTTTATCTGTTCTTACTTTCTTGTCATTTTAGTGACCTCTTGCTTTCTTCATGGATAGTGTTCTTGATGTCATCCTACAATTTTTCTGGTCATTGGTGTTCCATGCATCAAATCTATTCTTTAGATGCTCTCTAAATTCTGGAGGGGTAGTCTCAAGGTCATATTTTGACTCTTGTGGATTTTTAAAAATTGTTTTCAACTTCAACTTGAACTTGCATATGAGCAGTTGATGGTCTGTTCTACAATCAGCTCCTGGCCTTGCTTTGACTGAAGATATTGAACTTCACTGAACTTGTCCTTTGCCTCTTGCCACAGATGTAGTCAATCTCATTCCTGTGTATTCCATTTGGCGAAGTCCATGTGTATAGCCATTGTTTATATTGTTGAGAACAAGTATTTGCAATGAATAAGTCATTGGTCTTGCAAAATTCTATCCTGTAATCTCCAGCATTATTTCTATCACCAAAGCCATATTTTCCAACTACCTGTGATTCTTCTTTGTTTCCAACTTTTTCATTCCAGTCACCAGTGATAATCAACACATCTTGACTGCTTGTTCAGTCAATTTCAGACTGCAGAAGTTGGTAGAAATCTCCAATTTCCTCATCTTTGGCTTTGGTGGTTGGTGCGTAGATTTGAATAATAGTCGTAGGAGCTCTGGTAGCGTAATGCCCAAGGCACCTGACTGCTAACCAGAAGGCTGGTGGTTCAAACCCACCAGCCAGTCCTTGGAAGGAAGGTTGGACAATCTACTTCCATAGTGATACTGTCTCAGAAACCCAAGGAGGTGTCGCTATGAGTTGGGTCCAACTCGAGGGCACATAACAACAACAACAACAGTATTAACTGGGCTTCCTGGTAGGCATATGGGTATTATCCTATCACTGACAGGATTGTACTTCAGGACAGATCTTGAAACAGTCATTGTAACAATGAATGCCCCACTATTCCTCTTCAATTTGTCATTCCCAGCATAGTCGATCATATGGTTGTCTGATTCAGAATGACCCAAACTGGTCCATTTCAGCTCACCAGTGCCTAGGATATTGATCTTTATGCTTTGCATTTCATTTTTGACAACTTTTTTTCCAGTTTTCCTAGATTCATACTTCATACATTCCATATTCTGATTATTAATGGGTGTGCGCAGATGCTTCTATTCATTTTGAGTCATGCCACGTCAGCCAGTGGAGGTCCCAAAAGCTCTACTCCACCCATATCATTAAGGTTGTCTTTACTCTGAGGAGTCAGCTCTTCCCTAGTCATATTTTGAGTGCCTTCTGACCTGATGGGCTCATCTTCCACGAGTCCATCATGGAAGATCAACATGGTCTTGTTTTTTTTTATGATTCTGAGTTTTGTTCCACATTTTTCTCCCATTCTATTCAGGATAATTTTCGATTAACTACGTTAAAGATACCACTTGAATTGCACATATCTCATATTATATTTTAAGATTATTTACATATTTAAAAATAATATTTCTAATATGATTGTCAATGTTTTAGTACATAAAGCTGCAATACAAAGAATTTAAAGATTCACAGCTTTGGGAAATGAAACTTATTTGTGCCTTTTCTTTTTCAGATCCTTATTTGTATCATTGGTATGATGTCTGATCTGCTTTCAGGTCATGCTGTAAAATGTTGTTGTTGTTGTTGTTATGTGCAGTCAAGTCGGACCCAACTCATAGCTACCCCTCCTTGGGTTTCTGAGGCAGTATCATTATAGAAGTAGATTGCCCAATCTTCCTTCCAAGGAGTGGCTGGTGAGTTTGAACCTCCAGCCTTCTGGTTAGCATTCAAGTGCCTTAGGCACTACGCTACCAGAGCTCCCTGCTGTAAAATAGGACTCAAAAATAAGGGGAAAAACAAATAGAATTTTCATTGCAGTTCAGTTATGATTTGGTTATAATACATTGACAGCTTGTACCATTGCTGGTTATAAACTCCTTGTTCATAAATGTAGGTCTAATATCTTACTGATTCTAGTAGTATCTATGGGAAATGTATGTGTATCACCAATATGAAGCATTTCTTATGGAAATTAGTCTCATCCTTAGGTTTGGATGAATTATTTTGGAACTATGAATTTGGATAAATCTAATAAAAATTTGTTTCTAACCACGGCAAAATATTGACAAATTTGGAAACTCCAGAGGTGAGTGTTATAAGCAGTTCAACATTAGCTTTTTAAACTGTATAGATTTTTAGAACTCTTTTTTAACAGGATTCGGGTTTCTGGAGAATATGATAACAATGATTTTGGACATTTGCCTTGGCTAGGGCAGCACAATGCTGCACTTCCTTTAGTTTGGGAAGCTCTGTCTTTGATTCTTGGATCCTAGGTAAAGCAGCCACATTTCGCCTAGTTTAGAAGCACATCTTCACAACACCTTTTATAAGAGAGGGAAGTGCTGCAGGCATTGTATATTTATGCAAATTTGCCTTTATTTATGTGCATGATGGCACTTTGTGCAGGAGAACCCACCTAGTGCTACTTTCTTCTTTGGGTCCCTGAGGGCTGGGCTTCCTTCCTGCAGTAAAGTGGGGTGGGGATCTCTCAGAAACCACGATATTTTCCTGCCCTGTTTTTTCACTCCTAGTGAGGTATGCAATAGATGAAACTCATTTTCTTTGTTGACGTGTTGCTTTCACATGCATCTGATTTCAATGTGTTTTTCATAGTCTTCAAATGAATTGTGCACTAAACTTACTGCAGCTGCCTGTAACAGATAACAACAGAGCCCTAGGCCATAGAGCAAGCCAGTCAATTCTTCCCTTCCTAAACTGAAGGGATGAGGTTCCCCTGAGTTCTCAACTGCCAGACTTCAGGGAAATCTGACCATGTTCTGAATCCAGTAGGGAAAGAAAAGTAGGTTTAAAATTTGAAATACTCACCTAATCATTTATGAAAAAAATTGCTAATGCTGTTTTAGAGTATAAAGAAGGAAAGAAGTAGGAAATTCCGTGAACATTTTTCTGTTGAAAGAAACAATCATACCTATGCCATCTCCAGGTAGATAAGGTAAAAATAATAATGCAAAAGAATTTGATGGCCAAGTTTACTGATAATCAAGTACAAGAACATTTGGACATGAGCTTTTCAATTGTACAGTCATGACTGCATGCTTAAATGACTTTCACACACCATCCTGCCACTTCTCAGGTGGTTTAGTGGTTATTGTGTGGATCACCAACCACACCCTTTTGATCAGATAAAACTAAAATATGATGATGAAGGGGAAAAACACTTTTATTTATAAATCAGTGTTAATAAAGATCTAGAAAACATTAAATATCGTAAATGAAATGAAATTTATTTATTGAACATTTAATAACTTTGCTATTACATTTTATACAATGGTTTTGCTTATCAAGTTGCCTTTCATTGGGTTAAAACCTTCTAATACATCTAAGTTAATAAAAGACTTAACTGATTTTTATCACATCTATATTTAAGTTTTTAAAACAACTTGGGCTTCAAGTAAATTTATCAGTTGCTTTATAAAACTGAAAAAGACTTCAGTTGTGCAATGAACAACATACATAAACATAGTTGATTCTACAAGTTCCCGACACCTTTCTGATACCCTTACATGCCTCCTTTCCATCACCAGTATGTTATTTTGTGGTTCTGTGATGGCTTGCATGTTGCTGTGATACTGAAAGCTATGTCAAATACCAGCAGGGTCACCCATGGTGGGCAGGTTTCAATGGAACTTTCAGACTAAAACAGAATGGGAAAAAGGGCCACATGATCTACTTCTGAAAAAAATTGGCCAGTGAAAACCTTGTGAATAACATTGGAACATTGTCTGATATAGTGCCAGAAAAGAGCACCTCCAGTTGTAAGGCACTCAAAATACAACTGGGAAGAGTTGTCCCCTCAAAGTGAATCAATACTAATGATGTGGGTGGAGTAAAACCTTTCAGGACCTTCATTTGGTGATGTGGCATGACTCAAAATAAGAACAGCTGCAAAAATTCATTATTAATCAGAATGTGAAATGTGCGAATTATGACTCTCAGAATATTAGAAGTTGTCAAACATGAAATGGAACATGTAAAGACTGATACTTTAGGCATTAGTGAGCTGAAATGGTCAGGTATAGGCCATTTTGAATCAGACAAACATATGGTCTACTATACCAGGAATGACAAATTGAAGAGAAATGATGTCACATTCATCATCAAAATGAACATTTCAATATCTATCCTGAAGTACAGACATTGTCAGTGATAGGAAAATATCCATTTGCCAACAAGGAAGACCAATTAATATGACTGTTATCCAAATTTATACACCAACTGTTATTGTTAGAGAGGAAGAAACTGCAGTTTTTTTTCCCAACTTTTGCATCCTGAAATTGATCATATATGCAATCAAATCCATTGATAATTACTGGCGATTGGAATGTAAAAGTTGGAAACAAAGAAGAAATATTGGTGGTTGGAAAATATGGAAAATATAGCCTTGGTGATAGATACGACTCTGGAGATCGGCCAGTATTTTGCAAGACCTATGAGTCATTTGTTGCAAATATCTTTTTTTCAATACTATAAATTGTAACTACACATGGATCTAACTGATTGTAACACACAGGAATCAAACTGACTACAGGTGTGGAAAGAGATGATGGAGAAGCTGAGTATCATCATCTGAACAAGTCCATGGGCCAATTGTGGAATACAGTGTCAACTACTCATATACAAGTTCAAGATGAAGCTGAAGAAAATTTAAAAAAAGTCCATGAGAGCAACATATGACTTTGATTATATCCCACCTGAATTTATAGACCATCTGAAGAGGAAGTTTGACACATTAAACAATAATGACTGAAGACCAGATGAATTGTGGGATGACCTGAAGGACATCATACATGAATAAAACAAAAGGTCATTAGAAAGATAGGAATCATTAAAAAAAAGACCAAACTACTGGCCTGATATAGATTGGTGGAACACCTGAGACTATGGCCCTTAGACAATCTTTAAGCCTGGAACTGAACTCACCCTGTTTGCAACCCAACAATAGGCCTATAAGGTGAACAGTAATACCAGGGAGGTACACACTCCTTAGAACAATCAACCATGGGAGATCAAAAGTGCAGCATTTGTCCAGAGGTAAAGCTTAGAAGGCAGGAAGGGATAGAGAAGGACTAAATGGTAAACACAGAGAGGAAGTGGGAAGAGTGCTGTTACCTCTTGGGGACTGCAATGATATCACAAAACAAAATGTGTATGAATTGATGAGTAGAAAATCAATATGATCTGTAAACTTTCACGCAAATCACAATTAAAAAAAAAAAAAAAAAACCCAAGAATAATATAGCTGGGCAATGAAAAAAAAAAAAAAGGCAAGAAAGAAAAGATAAAAATAGATGCCTGATGTCTGTAGAGATTCTGAATCTTGTTCTTGAACATAGAGTAGATAAAGCAAATGGAAAAAATAAGGAAGTAAAAGAGCTGAATAGAAGATTTCAAAGAGAGCTCAAGAAAACAAAGTATTATAATGAAATGTGCAAAGGTCAAACATTAGAAAACCAAAAGAGAAGAACACACTATGCATTTTTCAAGCAGAAAGAACTGAAGAAAAAATTCAGGCCTCGAGTTGCAATAGGGATGTCTATGGGCAAAATGTTGAATGATGCAGGAAGCGTTAAATGAAGATGGAAGGAATACACAAGCTCACTATCCCAAAAAAGATTGATCAAGTTTCAGCCATTTCAGGAGGTAGCATATGCTCAAGAACAAAAGGTATTAAATGAAGAAACTTAAGCTGCAGTGAAAGCACTGGTGAAAAAGAAGGCTTTAGGAACTGGTGGAATACCAGCTAGGATGTTTCAACAAACGATGCTTGCTCACTCATCTTTGCCAAAAAATTTCGAAGACAGCTACCTGGACAACCAACTGAAAGAGACCAATATTGTAGCATAGTGCCTAAGGCACTTGATTGCTAACCAGAAGGCTGGAGGTTCAAACCCCCCAGCCACTCTTCAGAAGGAAGTTTGGGCGATCTACTTCCATAGTGATACTGCCTCAGAAACCCAAGGAGGGATCGCTATGAGTCAGGTCTGACTTGATGTCACATAACAACAACAACAAGATTCCAAAGAAAGATAATCCAACAGAATGTGAAAACTATTGAGCGATGTAATTAATATCACATCCAGTAAAATTTTGCTGAAGATGGTTTTAAAATGGTCGAAACAATACACTGTTGGGGAACTGCCAGAAATTTAAGCTGGATTCAGAAAGGATGTCAATGATGATGTCAGATGAATCTTGGTTGAAAGCAGAGAATACTAGAAAGATGTTTACCCATGTTTTATTGACTATACAAAGGCTTTAAACTGTGTGGATCATAATAAATTATGGATTGTATTGTGAAGAATAAGAATTACAGAACATTTAATTGTGCTCATACAGAACCTGTATTTGGATCAAGGAATAGTTCAAACAGAACAAAAGGATACTGCATGGTTTAAAATCAGGAAAGATGTGTGTCAGTGTTGTGTCCTTTGACCATACTTTTTAATCTGTGTGCTGAGCAAATAATCTGAAAAGCTGGACTCTGTGAGAAACAACACTACATTAGGATTGGAGGAAGACTCCTCAACAACCTACAATATGTAGAGACAAAACCTTGCTTGGTGAAAGTGAAGAGGAAAAAAAAAAATAAAGTGTTCAAAAATAAAGACGTCACTTTGAGGAAAAAAAAAAGAAGAAAGTGAAGAGGACTTGAAGCACTTGAAGATCAAAGACTATAGCTTTCAGTATGAATTACACCTCAACGTAAAGGGGGAAAAACACAAAAAATCCTTCACAACTGGACCGATAATCAACATCATTATAAAAACACAAAATATAAAAGTTGTCAAGGATTGCATTTTACTTGGATCCGCAATCAACATCCATGAAAGCAGAAATCAGGAAATTAAATATTTTGAATTGAGCAAATCTGCTGCAAAAGACCTCTTTAAAATGTTAATGAGCAAAGAAGTCACTGTGGGGAATAAGGTGTGCCTGACCCAAGCCATGGTATTTTCAATCACCTCATGCATATTCATTGTCCACATTGAATAAAGTAGACTGAAGAAGAATTAATGCTTCTGAACTATGGTGTTGGTGAAGAATACTGAATGCACCTTGGAACCAGAAGAACAAACAAATCTACCATGGAAGTACAAACAGAATGCTTCTTAGAAGTGAAGATGGGGAGACTTCTCTCATGTAGTTTTGGCTTGTTATCAGGAAGGACCAGTCCCTGGAGAGAGTCATCATGCTGGTAAAGTAGAGGGGTAAGCTAAAAAGAGGAAGTCCCTCAATGAGACAGATTGACACAGTGGCAGCAACAATGAGCTCCAACATAGGAAATGATTGTGAGGATTGCACATGATCTGGCAGTGTTTTGTTTTGTTGTACATGGGATCGCTATGAGTCAGAACTGACTCAATGGTACCTAACAACAATAACAAGCTCTCCCTATATAGAAATTCTGAAGCTATCACTATCACCAATTCTTTTGATTCTGTATCTAAAATTCTGTCTTTTCTGTCGTTGTTACTGATGCTGTATGCCATACTCTTCTAGGAAAACTTCTGCCTCATTTATTTATCTACATTGCTACTAATGTTATATTTTAAAATGCAGGAGTAATTATTTCATTCTGCTTAGAAACCTTCAGTGGGTCATAATACATCAGACTGGGTTACAGGTATGTCAAACTTTGATCACTACAGCCTTCAGGGCACCTGGGTGGGTGAAGTAGCCAGAACCCCAGTTCACTGCCTCTAACCCAGGGCTTTGAACTGATCCTCGTTTGAACTCCTGCTGAGAATTTGCATTTCCACTCTAAGTGATTCTTGTATATCCTCAGGTGATTCTTATGCACACATAAGAGATGTTAAAATGTGGATTCTGATTCAGTATATCTGGAGTGGAAATGCAAATTCTCCACAGGGGAGTCAAGCCAGAAGAAACTGGTTTGAAGCGCTACTTCAGGAAGATTCTTTTGATAACTCCAAAATATACTAATATATTAACTGATACTTTTCTTTTATTACCATGATCTTTGTCTGTAGGAGTTGGAAATGTTACATATAAACATCTTTAAGTGAACAACTGAGAATATGTTGCATCAGCAAATTATGTGCTGTGACATTGTATGTAGTTGATACTACTGAAAATAAGGTACACACACACACAAGATGGTTTGTTGTAACTTGAATGCATTGTATGTAAGTCAGGGACTACCTCTATGCATTTCGGATATCTGTGATCCTCCATAAATCTGGAGAGTGTTTCCACAGAAATTATCTATTGTTAGAGGGGACTGTGATCTTAAAAATGATTTAAAACCACACCTCCATAGCATTCATTGATCTCAACGCTTTGTCCTGTACTATCTTCACAACCTCAGCAACAGCCGGTCTTTCTCATGGCTTTTTCATACCAGCCACAGAAGACTACTTGGCATTCTTCCAACATGCCAATCTTCTTTAGTTCATATCCTTTTGCAGGTTTCTCTGCATTGTTTCCTACTTCTTATCTTATACTTATCATTGTTTCCTACTTATTAAGGACAGATTATTTATAACTTTCTGAAAGGCACTTTCAAGGTTCAGGCTTAGTCACATGTTACCATCAGGCTGGCATATTCTTACAATCTGCCTGGTGAACTCCTGTATATTCATCAAGACCCAACGTAAGTTCCACTCCTACTCCTATTACCAATACTAGGAGAATCCATTGTTCTTATTTTTATTTACCACCTTATTTTACATTAATATTTACATGTTGCACCCATTTTGTTTTGTTCTAATGGTTTCAGTATATTTTTCTCCCCACTAGACTTTATGCTAATAGAAAGCAGGTGCCCTAATTTATTCATCTTTATATATCAGCAGGGAGCTCTGGTAGTGCCATTTAATGGCTAAGTGCACAACTGCTATCTGAAAGGTTGGAAGTTCCAACCCACCCAGCGGCTCCACAGGGAGAAGGACTGAGTGCTCTTTTTCAGAAGTGGTCTCTAAAGAATGCAGCCTAGGAAACCCTAGGGGGCAGTTCTACTCTGTCACATGTGGTCAGTATGAGTTGAAGCCAGCTTGATGACACCTAACAAAAGCAACATACACCCAGCATATTGCTCTTCAAAAAAACCAAACCAAACTGCCTTCGAGTCGATTCGACTAGAAGGAAACCACTGGGTTTCCCAGGTGGTATCTCTACGGAAGTAGATTGCTCAATCTTCCTTCCGAATAGTGGCTGGTGGGTTTGAACTGCCAGCCTTCTGGTTAGCAGTCAAATGCCTTAGGCACTACGCCACCAGAACTCCCATATTGCTCTTAGTTAGTCCTTAATATATGTTTGTTGGATGACTATTCTTCTATCTTCTTTTCCATCTGTGTAACTCTGATTTAATCCTTGAAGATCCTTTCTAACCCAGTAAAAACAGCTGTCATTCAGTCAATTCTACCTCATAGTGAGCCCCTGTGTGTCAGAATAGAGCTGTGCTCCATAGAGTTTTCAGTGGTTGATTGTCAGAAGCTGATCTCTAGCCCTTTCTTCTGAGGTGCCTCTGAGTGGACTCGAATTCCCCACATTTTGCTTAGCAGCCATGCACAATCATTTGCACTAACCAGGGACTCCTCTTCTTGTCCAGGGTTGTGATATATTTACTTGCAATCACTCTCTCCTTGGGAATTAGATCATTTCCTGTGTTGTTGTTAGCTGCCATTGAGTCAGTTCTGACGCAAAGTGACAACATGTACAGCAGAAAGAAACACAATGATCCTGTTGCATCTTCACAATCGTTGCTGTTTGTGTCCATGGTTGCAGCCACTGTGTCAATTCAGCTTATTGAAGGTTTTCTTTTTTTTTTTTCCTGGCCCTGTACTTTACCAAGGAGCTCTGGTGGCATAGTGCCTAAGGCATTTGACTGCTAACCAGAAGCCTGGTTCAAACCCACCAGCCACTCCTCAGAAGGAAGACTGGGCAATCTATTTCCATAGAGATACCACCTTGGAACCCAAGGAGGGGTCGCTATGAGTCAGATCCGACTCGGTGGCAGTGAGTTCGGTTTTTTGTTTCGTTTTTCACTTTACCAACCATGATGTCCTTCTCCAGGGACTGGTCCCTCCTGATAACATGTCTGTGGTAGTTTAAATAGTGTGTCAACTTGATAGGGCATGGTATTGAGTGGCTTGGCAGCTGGATGCAATTATTTCCCATGATGAGATTGAATGTGGTATAATCAACTCCATGGTGGAATCTGGTATGAGTAGCTAATTACTTGTTTTCAGGATGTGCCCTGCTTCTAGTGTATAAGGAGACATTTTGGGAAATTTCTTGGACTTTTTGGCACATCTGGATCCTGCATTGGCCTCGTCATCAGTGCCCTGCCACGTGGACTGCCAATCTTGGGACTGTTTCTGGACTTGAACTAGTGGCTTGCCATGTTGCTTGCTAATCTTGGGACAGTGCCATTTTACTTATCCCTGGGTTTGTCAGTTTCAGCAGCCAGTAGCTGCCTGAGTTAAGAGACACCTCTAACTTTGGTGGGCTGAGAGCAAGAGGCAGAGCTGAAGCCCAAAGTTGAGGGGCCTTCAATCAGCTCCTAGAGCTGGCACTTTGAACTTGGACTTCTAACCTCCTAAACTATAAGAGAATAAACTCTTGTTTGTTAAAACCATCCACTTGTGCTATGTCTGTTATAGCAGCACTAGAGAACCAAAACAATGTCCAAAGTAAGTTATTGAAGTCTTGCCATCTTTTTTTCTTAGGCACATTCTGGCTGTTAACTCTACGAAGACAGATTTGCTCATTCTTCTTGTAGACTATGATATATTTGATATTTTCACTAACATCATAATTCAAATGCATCAATTCTTTATCAATCTTCCTTATTTATTGACCAGCTTTCACACGTATATGAGGGAATTGACAATACCATGGCCTGGGTATTTTCAGAAACACCTTAGGTCTCAAAGTGACTTCTTTGCTTTTTAACACTGTAAAGAGGTCTTTTGCAGCAGATTGGCCCAATACAATACAGTGTTTCATTTCTTGAATGCTACTTCCATGGGCATTGATTGTGGTTCCAAGTAAAATGAAGTCCTTGACAGCTTCAAATTTTTCTCTATTTTTCATGATGTTGCTTATTGGTGCAGTGTGAAGATGTTTGTTTTCTTTGTATTAATCTGTTATTCATACTGAAGGCTGTAGTCTTTGATCTTCATCAGTATGTGCTTCAGGTCCTCTTCACTTTCATCAAGTAAGGTTGTTTCCTCTGCATATCTCAAGTTACTGTTCCCGATGTGTATGTATACATATATGTGTATGTATAGTATTATGAATATATATATATTTTTTTAGGCACAGCAAACTTATAAGCTTGTTATTGTGTTAAGACTGAATAAATCAGAGATTGTTAATTTACATGCTTTCAGGATCTATAATATAGTAATAGATAGGTACCATTGAGAGAAGTTAGCAGGACATAATATAGTAAGAAGTTGTGGGGACTGGGGTGAACACAGCTTATCCATAGAGTGCTCCTTGGCTCCATCCATTTCTTGGATCGTCTGTGTCAGATCTACTTCAAGAAGGTGGCCATACAGATTTTTATGTGAACTTTTTGATATTATGGAATAAAGAGCATGCTTCATGCTCAAAGTGGGATAGCAGTGCAGGGTTAAATAGTTTATCATATAGTTAAAAAAAAAATAAAATAAAATAACACCAAGCTCACTGCCGTTGATTCGGCTCCAACTCATAGTGACCCCTCCTCGGGTTTCCGAGGCAGTATCACTATGGAAGTAGATTGCCCAACCTTCCTTCTGAGGAGTGGCTGATGGGTTTGAACTGCCAGCCTTCTGGCTGGCAGTCAAGTGTCTTAGGCATTAGGCCACCAGAGCTCCTTGTTGAATACATGGGGGGTGAACTAACAAATTTATTGCTTTATATTTATGGAAGTTTTTAGAAAAGAATCCAGTATCTTTTCAATGTGCATTTTCTTTAATTCAGTAGCATGAAGCTATTAAAGAAGTACACTTTAAATTTACTGCAGAGAACTTTTTTTTTGTCCATCACTTTGTATTAAGTGGAGTTGAAAGTGAATTATTCACAGTGGAGATCTGTATTTCTGGTTTATGTGGTGGTTTTGGTCAGGCTTCTTTGTGCCTTTATGCCACTTTCTCCCAAATCAATTGTTTTTCTCTCTGTGTATATGTGTACACATAAGAATTTGTGGTGTGTGTATGTGTGTGTGTGCATGTGTGTGTGCGTGTGTGTGTATGAGAGGGAGAGAGAGAGACAGAAAAAGAGAAAGCAGTTAGATGGATAGCCCAACGCTTGTAATGTTGTTGTTGTGTTGTTATGTGCCATCAAGTTGGACCCGACTCATAGCAACCCCTCCTTGGGTTTCCAAGGCAGTATCTCTACAGAAGTAGATTGCTCCATCTTCCCTTCGAGGAGTGGCTGGTGGGTTTGAACCGCCAGCCTTCTGATTAGCAGTCAAGTGCCTTAGGCACTATGCTACCAGAGCTCCTAAAGATTGTAATAGGTGGGCCAAGTTAATATTGATATTCGTTTCTTTGCAACCTAACAACATTTCTTCAGAGAGTCTTGTTCTTAGGATGCTTTGTTCTGGCTCTAGATGCATTTAAAGATTGGAGTCAATGTGGCAATTCCAATGGCATGAAGATTATCTGTGGGATTTGCTCATCAGAAAGAAAATAATGCTTCTAACTTTCAGAAAAATGTGAGAAAAAAAGTCACATGTCCATTCCTGTTTTCTAACCCCACTGCTATCACTTCACTTAAATCACATATAATCTCACACCTAGATTATTCTGATACCTTCATTTTTCTACTTTAACTCTTCTCTCATAAAATGTATACTGCCTGTGGTAGTTGAGTTTGTGTGTCAACTTGGCTGAGCCTGGTTGAGTGGCTGAGCAGCTGGATGTAGTATTCCCCATGATGAGACTGGTAATCAACTTCGTGGTGGAATTACTGTTAGCAGCTGAGTAGCTGCCTTAGGGATGTGGTCTGCTTCCTGCATGTAAGGAGAAGCCTTGGAGAATGGTCTCTAGCTTATGGCATGCTTGAACCCTGCATGTAGCTGTGTCATCGTTCAATAGCCTGCAATGCTCTGCAGACCTTGGGACTTTCAATGGACTTGAATTAATGGCGTCCTGTGTGGTTTGGTAATGTCAGGACTGTGCCTTTTTACTTGTCAACCTCGGGCTTCAGTCTCAGCAGCCAGTAGCTGTCCGAGTGAAGAAAAGCCTCTAGCTCCACTGGGCTGGGAGCAGGAGGCAGAGCTGAAGCCCAAGGTTGAGGGACTTTCAGCCAGCCCCTAGAGCCTGGCACTTTGAACTTAGACTTAAGGCCTCTAAATTGTAAGAGAATAAACTCCTGTTTGTTAAAGCCATACCATTTGTGGTATATTCTTTTCAGAGTGGTGCTAGGTAACCAGAACACTGCCCTATTCTGCAAGATTTATTTTTTAGAATGTCACACTTTAGTATATGACTTTTCTTCCCATTTCACAAAGGCTATCAGGCATGAATGCTCTGAACTTCCTTCCCTTCCCCTCAAATCTACAAACTTATCTGCATATATTGTAACCTTGCTGCTGTCAGGGTTTCAGTAACAGGCCAGGGGTTCACACCCATCTTTCATATCCAAAACTAATCCAGCTACCTGTGTTCTGGACCTCATGTCCTCCCGTATTCTCCAGGACCTAAATCCATCAGCTTCCTAGTTTCTTTCCTTTGTCTTTGGCCTACTCCTCTCTTAGCTCCTTCCCTTTAGCTTATAAACAAATTTAAGCTTTTCAGCTTCAAACAAAGTTGCACTTCTCAAGCCACCACTTTGAATTTCTCCTATTGTCTTCCAAGCTTTAAGAAAGACTATGCTCTATTTTCTTTCTCCACTTTCGTCCCTCCCTTACTGGCTCCTTCCCCCACTTTTCTACTGAAATGATCTGCACTTGTGGCCACTTAGGTCCAAATCTAGTAGGCAGTTTTCATGATTTATTTTTATCCAATCTGTCTACAGCTTTTGACATGGTTGACAAGAATCTTCTTTCCGTGCTTTCCATGAAACAACTACACTTGCTTCTCCTAACTCTATGATGTTTCTTTCTAGCTTTTTCTCTGCTCACCCTTAGCTACTGGTGCATCCCCTGATCTATTTGCGGTCCCTTATATTACAAATAAGTAATATCTCCATGCCGGCAATATCACCATATGCAAAGACTCTAATATCTTTCCCTCTCCTTCAGCTCTCTTCTGATTATTAGACTCCGTCATATGCTGGATATATCCACCTAGATGTGCACCAAAACTTTCCATCCTTCCCTTTCCCCAGAGCTGTTCCCTATCCTGTGTTCTATATCTTGGTACGTGGCACCATTAACAATGAATTGCTCATGCCAGAAATCTGAAAAAGATTCTTGTTCTTCCCTCTTCTCTATACACAATCCAAGTTAGGCATGAAGTCCTATGCATTTCACTAAAGTATCTCTTTAAGCCTATTTTCCTTACTTCTTTATCCTTCCACATCCTTAGTTTTGGTACCCATCATCGTTTGCCTGTACAACTATAATAGCTTCCTAACTAATCCTGTCTTCACATCCCTTCTGCAATTCTTCATTCATTCTTCTTTCTAAAATACAAGTCTGATTTTTTTTCACTCTCCCATTCACCACTTTTCAATGAATCCCTAACATTTATAGAAGTGTTTGTCAAAGTTCAATCAAAGTTTTGTGTACAAGCTGTAAGACTTTCACTACATGTTCTTATAATCCATATGATTTTCAATCAACTTCTATTTTTGGCTGAAATATATTCATTCATTTATTACGTTGACAGTAATTATTGAATAATATAATGGGTTCTAGGCTAGGAGGATAATAAATAAATAAGAAAAAGCCTCAGCTTGTGATAAAGTTTTTATAGAGGATTATAATAGGGTGAAAGGTTGGAGAAACCCCTCTGAACTGAGTGGCCAGGAAAGGCCTCTTGCAGGAAGTAGTATTCAAGCTGAGTTCTGAATGATAAGGAACCAGCCACAATCAGGGGAAGAGTGCTTCAGGAATCTTTATGGTGGACATCTAGGTAGAAACATCCTGTAAGAAGTTGGGTCTAGCACTAAAATTAACAAGTGCTGTTTTTCAAGATATAACATCATTGAACTAGAATTTTTCCTTGCACTCCAGGAAAAGAGAATGGTAAAGGAAGTGACTTGATATGTGAGTAAAAATGAATTATGTACACGTGTACTGTGTAAAATCATCTTGTGACTTACTTTGGGAAACAATGACCTACAAGGAAAAAAATCTGAACATTTAGAATATGTGATTCACGTCTCCTGTCATCTTTATGATTTTTGCCTCATGTGCTTAACCATTTAATCTCATTCTACTCCTTATCATGCATCTTATTGAGAAATATTGAAACGTTTTGGTGTTCTCTATATACCAGCCTGGCTTGTGTCATTTCTCATTATGTTCTCTCTAATTGAATTGTGTCCCTAACTGGCCCATCTAGGTAAACAATTTCTCTGTTAAATCTCAGTGTCAGTGAACCCCTGAGAAGCTTTCCTTGACTTCTCCAAGACAGATTGAGAAACCACACACCATATGATATAGCTACTGTTCACATCTTATAACTGAGGAAATGGGTTCATAGAGGTTAAATTGCTTGCCCACTATCACGTAGCTTGTTGCTGTAGTTAGTTGCCATTGAGTCAGCTCCAACTCAGTAGGAATGGGCAAAGCCAAAATTTGGATGTAGGTCTAATTTCAAGCCTGTTCTATTCTAATAACTGATGATGTCTGTACCAAGGTACTTTTCCTCCCATTTTTCTTATGTCTTGGTCACTTCTCCCTTAGATTATTTATCACATGATATTGGGATTATTTGTTTACAAGTCAGTAAACAAATACAATAGATCTTGAGCACTTTGAGGGCAGGGACTTTATCTTTTCAATGTATGCAGATGTTTGAAAAATATTTGGTGTGAAGAAGGACAATCCAATGGGCCATTAGTTCATGTCTGAACTCAAGACAAATGTCTAAATTAAAGATACAGATTTGCTTTTTCGCTTCAACATTTACTAATTCTGTGATCTTGTTAAGTCACTTCACCTTGTCGAGCAACTCAATAAGAAGTTACTTGAAATAGCAGATTGTGCTCCAGCCAAAGGAACATAATTTTCTATTTAATTATTCAAGGATTAAAATAGGAAGAAATTTATAATCTTCAAGGTAACATCGTTTGGGCTTGTTTAGAAACCTAGATTGAAAATTACTATTGAAAGCTATAAAATGTTTGTTGGTTTGGTGTTTGTTTTCAACCAGTCCTCAATTTGGACTATTTCTTGTACGCTGGTGTTTGCTTTCTTTTACAAGAAGATTATTCATATATAAAATAATATATCTTTAACTATTCACTCAAGTAAGATGGTGCCATATTAAGAATCACATAAAATATTGTTCTGTTTTGCTATAAAACTGTTGGTGGTGAGTTCCAAATCTCTTGTGAGAACATTTGGAAATTCAGGCCAGAAACTTAATTTAATTAAACATAAGAATAAATTTGTTTTAGTTATCTGGTGCTACTATAACAGAAATGTCACAAGTGGATGGCTTCTCACAGTTTGGAAGGCTAGACATCTGAATTCAGGGTGGTGGCTCTATGCTTCCCTGTCTGCTCTGGAGGAAGGTCATTGTCTCTTCTAAATTTCTGCTCCTGGTGATCTTCACGTGGCTTGGCATCTTTCTCCCTGCCCCATCTCTGCTCTGCTAGCTTGTTTAATCTCTTTTATATGTCAAAAGAGATAAACTCAAGATATTCTCTATACTAATCCTGCCTCATTAACTTAATAAAGACAACCCATTCCCAAATGGGATTATAACCACAGGCATAGAGTTTAAGATTTAAAACATTTTTTGGGGGGGTACAGTTTAACCCATATCAATTTTTATCAGATTTTTTAAAACTTTCATTCGTGAAAGATCTTTCTTTAGATTTCCAGAATTTACTGTTTCCTCTAGCATGCAAGGAAGTATGAATTAACTGAAGTAAGTGAACTCTTGCCAGAAGGGTGCCATAAACTGCTTCTAAAAGACAATCAGACATGTTAAAATGCACTTTGAAGCCTCTAGGTAAAGAAAGGAGATAGAACATTTGCAGATGTAAGGGTGGTCCTGTTGCAATGTCTGTTGCTCCAGAATGACACAGACATTCTTTCCTCGATTCTCTATTTACATCCCTTCAGAAACTGAGCAGTAGAGTGTAATTTTTCTTTGAACAACACCTTCCTCCTTTTGTTGTAGAGAATATGAATATGATGGATCCCTAAAACAAAGTAAAACTATACCTAGGCAAAAAAGTATAAGCATATATGACTTTTTTTTTTTTTTTCCCAGTAGTTCTGAAGAAATCCAAAAGCTGAATAAAAGAGAAAAGCAATTAAAGATCAGAACAAAACCTTTGGGAGCTGTAACAAGAAAATACGTGTGTCATTGTTAAGTGCCAAAGTAAATATACCATGCAAACCCTGAACTGCTGATCAATGTGGTTTCCATAGTGTCAATATATATGCAAAGCTGGTCTGCCTGAACTGAAAGCCATTAAAGGTCATGGAAGTAAAAACAAAAGTCAGACTGTGTGAACCTTTGGCAATTGAGTACCAGGTTTCCTTGACATTTCCTCAGTTCTAGAGAAGTGAGCGAGAGGTGGCAGTAATGTTCTTTTCCTGTCTCTTTCAGTTGCGAATTAACGCATTCTTTGAGCCCCAGAAAATAGAATTCAAATTTACAGTTGCATGTTACCAGTCTGTTACTTTTAATATATATTTATTTTCATGTATAATTGCACCATAGTTAAAATAAGAGCTTTTTCTTTTTACCCTGACCTGCTTTTGGGGGAAAAAAATGGGCACTCTTTTCTAATTTTCCGTCCCTTTGTCAAATCAAAATAGCTTCAGATAAGTGAATACCACAGGAAACCCCACTGAGCAACATAGGGGAACCACGGTTCCAGAAATAGCACTTTCCAGTTTTCTTTAGTTGTGTTAACAATTTCTGAGCACAAATCAGGAGGCTGCTGAAATGTCAAGTGGATATATATGATAAGTTTTATCAGTTGAAAAAGAAGCTATGTTCATTGGGAAGAATTGTCCTGGTATTTAGAGTTTAAGCAGCAGCCATGTCCTGGGTATAGGGTTTTTTTTTTTTTTTTTTTTTTTTTTTTTTGTGATTTGGGTGAAGATTTACAGAGCAAATTCACTTTCCATACAGCAGTTCAAGTAATCTTCCTATTTTTTTCTTTCTTTTATTATTCTCCTTCCCTACTTGATTTTTTTTTTTTTTTTTTTTTGAGTGGAAAAGAGAAGGCATAAGTTAATTCTACAAGCATTTATTGAGTAATTTCAATATGCATAGCACTCTGCTAGCTACATTTGGGAGTCTTTCGAGTCATTTGTTGAGTAATTTCCCCAAAGTCTCACTTGTAAATGATTCTAAAGTCCATCCTTTCCTTTCCTTTTCCATGCTATCTCTCAATTATATTTGTTAAAAAGGCAAGGGTCTACATTACATGTCTCTATAACTGAGCTTCTCCCAACAACCAAACAATAGACAGGTATATAAGGTGAACATTTACACCAGGTAGATACACTCCATAGAATAATTAACCATGGGAGATCAGAAGGGCAGTATTTGCACAGGGAGATAGTTCAGAAGGCAAAATGCATAGGAAAGAAGAACACAGGGAAAAGGTAACCACTGGGAGGAAATGGGAAGAGAGCTGTTACGTTATGGGGGTTGCAATCAATATCATGAAACAAATGTGTATGAACTCTGGTATGGAAAATGAATTTGCTCTGTAAACTTTCACTCAAGTCACACACACACACAAACACACACACAAACCCAAGGCCATCGAGTCAATTCTGACTCGTGTTGACCCTCATAGGACAAGGCTGTAAATCTTTATAGACGTAGATTGCCTCATCTTCCTTCCGTGAAGAAGCTGGTGGGTTTGAACCACTGAGCTTCTGGTTAACAGACAGATGCTTTACCCACTGTACCACCAGTGCTCCTTCTGGTTCAACATGCTTCTTTATTAATTCCAGTTTGGACTGTTCAGTGGTTCTCCTGTGTCTTAGTTTCTTAGTGCTGCTGTAACAGAAATACCACAAGATAGTGGCTTTCATTAACAGAAATACATTTTTCTCACAATTAGGAGGCTAAAAGTTTGAACTCAGGGCATTAGCTTTCAGGAAAGGCTTTGTCTCTCTTTTGGCTCTGGGAAAAGGACCTTGTGTGTTTTTAGCTTCTGTTCTTTGGTTACTTGGGGATCTATATATGGTACACATAGGTAGCTTCTATCTTCCCCCATCTGTACTTCTTTGCTTCTATGCCTAATCTGCTCATTTTATATCTCAAAAGTGATTGTTTTGAAACATTGTCTCAATTATCTGTTGTTGTTGTTATGTGCTGTCGAGTCGGACCCGACTCACAGCGACC
>NW_006921620.1:16837216-16844573 GCF_000298275.1 Orycteropus afer afer
TGCAGCCGTGTCGTTGCTCAGCAGCCTGCCATGCTGCCGCACCTGGGACTTATAATGGACTTAAATTAATGGCTTTCCATGTGGTTTGGTAACATTGGGACTGTGCCTTTTTACTTGTCAACCTTGGGCTTGTCAGCCTCAGTAGCCAGCAGCTGTCTGAGTGAAGAAATGCCTCTGGCTCCAGGGGGCTGGGAGCAGGAGGCAGAGCTGGACCCCAAGGTTGAGGGGCTTTCACTCAGCCCCTAGAGCCTGGTACTTTGAACTTGGACTTAAAGCCTCCAAATTGTAAGAATAAACTTCTGTTTGTTGAGGCCATCCCATTTGTCGTATATTTTTGTCAGAGTAGCACTAGGTAACCAGAACAATATCAGATCACAAAATAGATATAATTACTTAATACTGAGAATCATGACCTAGCCAAGTTAATTCATATTTTGGAAGGACACAACTCAAGCCATAACAGACACAATGTACACTGATAGAGCCTCATTAAATAACAAAAACCCTGTTCCCAGATGGTATTACATCCATGGGCACAGGGATTAGGATTACAAAACATATTTTTAGGGAACTCAATTCAATCCAAAAAGCCCTTTGTTGCTTAATCCCTGAATCTTGCCCTTCTTTGCTAGTTATTTTTGAAATCCTAGCATATCTTGAGTTCAGATTCAGCTAAAACATAATGTGCAGTGATGTAAAGAGGAAAAGACATAGTCCTGCCCTAAAAGAATTTATAATACATGTAAAAAACAAGATGCCATATCTGATAGAGCTGATAAACTTTCTTAGATCCCATTGGCCTTACCTGCCCTGCCTTCCAGACCATCAGCAATTCCTCAGGAGCTTCTGTGGCACACCTGCTCTACGCCTCATATGATTCTGTTGCCTAGCACCAACCAGCAACTTGTTCAAGGATGTCAGCCCTCTAGCTTGGTTGCCACTGTGCAGCCAGGTGACTACCCACATTCCAAGAATCTCTGACTTCTGCCACTTATGGGCACAAATGAAGCACCTCACAATAGGGCATGACATTTGGCTTCTTAATCAACCAGATATTAGGCTTGGAGATGCAGGAGAATTAATTTCCTATGGAATAGCTTGAACCAATAGTAACCAGGAGACGAGGAGGAGCCAAACAGATAAATTCTCCCTCTTCCACAATCACGCCTAGTCAGTTTCCCAGGGAGGTTGAGTAGATGAACCTTGTGATGGTCTCTGTTCCTCCATGATATATTATGAAGCAGTGGGTAGCCGGGTAATCTTGAATTGCTTCCCATCCTTCCCATCCTTGCTTTGTTTTCCTCATTCTCACTGATTCTGTAACTACAGCTCCCACACAGAGCTACTTAATTTATGCTTTAGGTTCTATTTTCTAGGGAACTCACTAAGATAAAAATGAATAGAAATATTAAGTATATTCTGGTAAGTGCTCTAATAGAGTTATTAAAATTACTTTGGGAACCTGGGGGAAGAAAAATATTAATTTAATTTAGCTGAGCCTTGAATGATACTAAAGTTGGCTAACATTTTAGACTGCTTGCTAAGTGCCAGTCACTGTCTTAAGAGATATATGTTGTGTATTCTGATTTCCTTCATCTTACATTTGAGTACACCAAAGCATGTGGGGTTACCATGAGTCAGAATTTACTCAACAGCAGCTGGTTTGGTTTAAACCAAACTACAGCAAGGAATGCTCCTTGGAAGTGAGAATGGCCAGACTTTTTCTCATCTACTTTGGTCATGTCAGAAGGGACCATTCCCTGCAGAAGGATATCACACTTAGTAAAGTGGAGGGTCAGCGAAAAAGGGGAAGACCCTCAAGGAGAAGGATTGACACAGTGGCTGCAACAATGGACAGAGGTATAGCAAGTATTGTGAGGCTGGTGCACGACCAGACAGTATTTCATTCTGTTGTACATAGGTGTGGTGTAATAATGTGGTACGGTTTTTCTAGCCACAGTCTTTGTAACTCCCACTTTGCTGTGAGCAACTGAGTACCTGGTTGTTAAAATTATCCACCTGGGATATTTCTGTCAAAGCAGCATGAAGCAATCTTCTGGGAAGTTTGCTCTCTCTCAGGTGTGTAGAACTCTGATGTTGGGATTGGTTGGTTTTGGTCACTCTGCCAGGCTCAAAAGGAGCCCTCCTAGACTGCCAGCTGAAAGAGACATGTGGCTGATAGAGACAGAAGCAAGAAAGATGCACTGCTGATAGAGAAAGATGTGCTACTGAGAGAGACTTAGGGAGACTGCCAGCTGAGAGAGATAGCTGGCTGAGAGAGATGGTCGGCTAAGAGAGATGGCCAGCTAAGAGAGACTGAGTGGGTTCCTGAACTTGAATTGTAGCCTGTTGCTTCCCTAATAAACCCTATAATCTGTGAGTTCTGTGTGGCCACTGTAGCAAATTAATGAACCTGGCAGAGAAGTGGTGGGTGCCGTGAGAGGGACTATTGGTGTCAAGATTGATAAGAGGGCTGGAGGGCAATGGCATATCTGGCCTCATAAGAACAGGGCTGAGGCTGCTGGTCGTGATTCTGTCTTCCTCTTGTGCAGTTAGAGGAGGACAGAAGATGTCACCATCTTGTCCCTTTGCAATAGGGTCACTGTGAGTTGGAGACAACTTGACGGTACCTAATAACATAGTAAGGTTAAGTAACTTACACCAGGTTTTAACTTACTTCTCCACAGCTTATTAGTAGAGGAGCCATGATTCAAATCCTGCTCTAAACATGCTCTTAATCACTATTCTATTGAATAATTTCATGAAAAAATACAATGAGGGGAGAGAATAAAGATGAATGAGCTCCAGAACACCAAAATTTGAGGCTCTTGAACAAAGAATTAGGCTTAAGAGAAAGGAGGAAATGGAATTGAGAGGAATCCTTATGTATTCTTTATGATCATTTTTCTCCATGCAAACTTCTCTCACTGCAACCCCCTCCTTGACATACACAACACTCTAAATAACTAAAATAGTTTGAAAACCAGGGTTAGCATTTAAATTAGAATTTTCCTCCCATCAACTCTGTTTTGCCTAAAAGAAAAAAATATCACTTTAACTATACATAAATTCTTTCATTCCACAATTAGAGATAAGGAGCTTAAAAATACAAATATCCAAATCAGTTTCAGCTATAATTGATGATATCAAATTCTTTCCTGTTTGGATGGAGGAGGAAAGTTAGAGGGCAAGAAGGCACTAAAAAAACCAAAACCAAACAAAAACAAAAAACAAACAAGTTGCCATCTCGTTGATCCCAGCTCATGGCAATCCCATGTGTGCACAATAGAACTGTGCTCCATGAAGTTTCTAAGGCTATGACCTTTCAGAAGTAGATCCCCAACTTTTCTTCTGAGGCACCTCTGAGTGGGTTGAAAGCCCCAATCTTTTTGTGAGTAGCCAAGCGCTTAACTGTCCACACCACCCAGGGACTTTCCTTTAGGAAAACAGCCTGGAGGCAGGGAAGATGACCTTATCCACTTACACTATTCATTCAAGCTTCTGCACTATTCATCTTCATCTAAGATAAAGTAAAAAAAAAAAAAAATCAGATATAGCAGTCCTGTGGGGTCATGCATAGACAAATCATAATGGAAACTATGATCAGATAATAGGTTTAAGCAAAAATCTAATCCATGGTAGAATATTTATAAAAAATGGACAGAATTCTATAGGAAATATCAACTGTTTCAAACAAGGGAAGAATAATCAGATAATTAATGCTGCTGGGTATTATGAGACTGAAAGAATATTATGATTCAAATCTTTTTGCAATAAACATTATTGTAAGAAAATCCTCTAGTGAAGAAAACAATTTAAAATCTCAATCTTGGAATGACAGTCCTTTTAGTTATAATCATATTTGTTATGCTTTATCAGCCAAATGTGGATAGGATTATATAGTTTATTGTATAAATGTAGTCTGTAGGTATGTGAAATACTAGTGAGGACAATAAATAGGAACTGGAAACATTTGAAGTAAAAAAGTTACAATGCTATGAAGTACCCAAGCATGACTTTTAAAAGCCATTTCTCCATATGAATAAAATACCTTGATTTCCCTCCACTTTGTTGAGTTCCCCTTTCTACATTTGATATTCCTAATTATATCACCATTTTTGAGCATAAAATCATCAACTTATCAGTGTTTTTGTCCAAATTTATGCATGTTGTAGCTATTTAATATCATAATGATCCATGTCCTAACCAATCTTTTTAGTTACATCCAGTTTCTCTAACATTTGTGTACTTGTTTAGTTAATTAAAGTTTGCCAGTGAGGGGAAGAGTACATGCCTGCACTATATGAATGTCTTCCATGAAACAAGAGGAACCTATTTCATGACAGTTGGAAGCTCTGCATAGTCCCATAAGCTAATTAAGAGGAATTAGAGTCAGACTTAACAGCTATAAAAGATTAATATTTAATTTAAAACAACTAGAGTGAAATTACATTTTTTTAAAATAACTTTTTATTGTGATTTAGGTGAAAGCTTACAAAACAAATTGGTTTTCCATTCAACAATTCATACACATTTTGATTGGTGATGTTGATGGCAATCCCCACAATGTAGCAACACTCTTTCCACTTTCTCTCTGTGTTTCCCATTTCCAAGTTTGTCCTTCTTTCCTATCTCTTCCTACCTTCTGAGCTTTATCTCTGGGCAAATGCTGCGCTTTTGATCTCCTATGATTGGTTTTTCTAAGGAGTGTGGCCCTCTCTGGTGTTATTGTTTACCTTATAGGCCTGTCTATTTTTTGGATGAAGTTGAACCAAGAAGGTGAGCTCAGTTCCAGGCTTGAAGGATGACTAGGAAGTATAGTCTTGGAGTTCTACCTGTCTCTATTAAACCAGCAAGTCTGTGAAATTGCATTTTTATGTGTTTCCCATTTGTCGTTGTTAGGTACCACTGAGTCATAGTGACCCTCTGTATAACAAAACCAAACATTGTCCAACTTTTGCATGCATATGAAGCAATTGGAAATACCATGCCTTGGGTCAGGCACAATTTAGGTCTCAAAGTGACATCATTGCTTTTTAATGCTTTAAAGAGGTCTTTTGGAGCTTGCCCAATACAATATGTATTTGATTTCTTGACTGCTGCTTCCATGAGCATTGATTGTGGATCCAAGTAAAACGAAATCTCTGACAACTTCAAATTTTTCTGTTTATCATGGTGTTGCTTATTGTACACTTGAGAGGATTTTTGTTTTCTTTTTTTTTTTCCATAGTCAATTGGAAATCATTTGTATTCCAAATGTTAGTAACATGATATATTAATTTTTCAAAAAAAATTATCACAAATTTAGTGGCTTAAAACAACATAAATTTGTTATCTTACTGTGCCAAGGCAGAAATCCAGTATGAGTCTCATCAGGCTAAAATCAAGATTTCAGCAGGACTGTATTCCTTTTTGTTGACTCTAGGGGAAATTCCTTTTCCTTGTTCATTCAGGTGTTAGCAAAATTCAGTTTCATGTGGTTGTAGGATCAAGGGCCCTTTTTTACTTCTTGACTATAAACTGAGAGCCATTCTTAGCTTCTACAGGCCACTGTATTGCTTGACTCATGGCTGCCTTCCTTCATTTAAAAAACCAGCACTGGGGTTCAGTCTTTGCTATCTCTCTTGCTAATTATTGCTGGAAAAATTCTCTACTTTTAAAGACTCATGTGATTAGATTGGACCCACCTGGGTTATCCAGGATAATCTTCGTGGATAATCTCCCCCATCTCAAGGTTTATAACCTAAACACATATATAAAGTGTGTTTTCCATTAATGTAGTCACAGGTTCCAGGGATTAGGACAAGGGCATCTTTGAGGAAGTCTCTGTGGGTGAGAGGAAGAAGCACAATGCTTGAGGGGAGAATTATACTTCACATATGGTTCTTCCAGAGAAATGTCTTCCCAAACATTGCCTCTGTATGTGATCTATAGCCTTTGAAGTGGCATGTTTACTGGTTTACAGTACGTAAATAAAGCTGAAGGAAGTATCCATTATGAGGCACAGTCCACTGGCAGTGCTTTCTGTTGTTAGAAGGTCTGTTGGCCTTCCCCAATGGGAATAGAACGTCAACCAGCATCAAAAGACTTGTGTCAGGCGTCCCTAAGGGTTCATAGTTACTTTTAGATGGAGTCCAATGAGGATCTGATTTAATCCCAATATTTCTAACTCAGACTTCCCTGGTAGTAGTTTTTTTTTTTTTTTTTTTACTTAGGTCCGGACTATTGATTTAAATTACTGGCCAAATGTAATAACCTTCTAGCTCATCTCATTTCTTCCAGTTTCTCTCCACTACTATTTCTATGTTATCAGAATGGTAGAGATCCTCAACTTTTTATTTGTCCCAAAGTACTTGAGAAATCCAGTACACTTTCATTAGTGACAATGCCCATAATGGTGCTTATTCTTAACCCAAGGCTCTGTTAAGTTTGTAAAATAACCTCAGGTCCTCAGATGATTTGAACGCCTCAGTGTTTAAGTTGCTGTGGAGTAAGCTCTGATTCATGATGACCTTACAAATGTTGCCTAGTCCTGTGCCATCTTCATGACTGTTAGTATGTTTGAATCCATTGCTGTGGCAACTGTGTCAATCCATCTCATTTAGGGTTCCCTCATTTTCACTGACTCTAACAAACATAGTGTCCTATTACAGTGATTGGTCTTTCCTGATGACATGACCACACTAAGTGAGCTAAGTCTCAGCCTCATATGTGAGGAGCATTCTGGCTATATTTTTTATTTGTTTGTTTGTTCTTCTGGCAGTCCATGGTATATTGAATATTCTTAGCCAACACCATGATTTGACTGTCTTCAGTTCTTCTTCTGTCTCCCCCCAAAATGACTCTGCAACCTCTTTTTTTTTACATATTTTAAGAGGCATGTGATCATCACCATAATAATTATCATTAAAGCATCAATATATTGCTTACTATGCTCAATCTGTATGCTGACCAAATAATCAGAAAAGCTGGACTATATGATAAACATGGTGTGAAGATTGAAGGAAGACTAATTAATAATCTGCAATATGGAGATGACACGCCCTTCCTTGCTGAAAATGAAGAGGACTTGAAATACTTACAGATCAAAATAAAAGACTGCAGCCTTGAGTATGGATTATCCCTCCACATAAAGAAAACACAATCCTCACAACTGGATCTAAAAGCAATATCAAGATAAAATACTGAAGTTGCCAAGAATTTCATTTTACTTAGATTAATAATCAATATCTATGGAAGCTGTTGTTGTTGTTATGTGCCGTCGAGTTGGACCTGACTCATAGCGACCCCTCCTTGGGTTTCCAAGGCAGTATCACTATGGAAGTAGATTGCCCCATCTTCCTTCCGAGGAGTGGCT
>NW_006921620.1:16847598-16872558 GCF_000298275.1 Orycteropus afer afer
AAGGTTTTTTCTGTGTTTTCTTTGGTCTGTCTCTCAATCCTTTGAAGATACCTAAAGATAATTCTTTTGAATTCCTTATCAGAGATTTCCAATGTTACTTCTTCCTGAGGGATGTGTTCTGGGTCTGTATCCGAGTCAGAACTATTTTTTATGGCACTTACTATCCCCCAGCCACTTCTCAGAAGGAAGGTTGGGCAATCTACTCCCATAGTGATACTGCCTTGGAAACCCAAGGAGGGGTCGCTATGAGTTGGGTCCGACTTGACAGCACACAACAACAACAACAACAACATATTCCAGACATTATTCTAAGTGCTTTATAAGTGTTAACTAATTTAATCTGTGTAACAACCATTGAGGTTAAGTGCTATTATTAAATGTTATTAAACCCATTTTACAGATGAGGAAAATGAGGTTAAGAAATTTGCCTATAGTCACTGAGTTAATAAATGATAGAGCTGTGATAAGAATTCAGTTTCCACATTTACCCACTAAGCCAAATTATACCCTAGCACCTTCTGTTAAGAATCACTGCAATAGGGTATATGTTTTGCTGAAACAAAAATATTATCATGGCCCTATGGTGGCGTAGGTGCCTAAGGCATTGGATTGCTAACCAGAACCGCCAGCCACTCCTCAAAAGGAAGACTGGAAATCTACTTCCGTAGAGGTACCACCTTGGAAACCCAAGGAGCAGTCTCTATGAGTCGAATCAACTTGATGGCAGTGAGTTTTTGTTTCTTTGGTTTATCATAAAAATCTTTCAGTTTAAAATTTTAGCATAGCACACAAGGCCTTTTATAATGCATCTCTAACTTCAAGATTGATCCTAACTATTTCATTCTAGCATCCCATCACACTTGCTTCCATTCAGTAAGCATGCAGCAAGTGCCTATTTTGAGCTAGGCTTTATACTAGGTAAAAAAGATTAAAAAAAAAAAAAAAAAAGCCTTTAGACCAGCAGAGAAATAAAGAAATAACTACAATAAATAAGAAAGGATATTTATTTATTTAACTTTTCTATGTGTCAAGCACTGTGCTAACAACTTCATGTATATTTTATTTAACTCTTACTCAGCACTGTAGAATACGCAGGTCTCCCCATTTGAATCATGTAGAAATAGAAGTTCAGAGTAGCTAAATAGTTGAACCATGGATGTTCAGCTGAGATAGCAGTAGTATAACTGGAATTTAAAATCACTTATAACAGTGGTCTTCAATTTTTTTTTATTTCCTGTCAAGAAGCTTTGTATTCAAATGAAAATAAGCCAATAGTTAAATATTGAAATGAAAATAAACCAAATGGATAAAAGCAGAACTGCTCTGATTAATTATAGTACAAAGCCCAGAGTGCTTACCTTCCTCTATTCCTGGGTCTCTGAAGAGCATTCAATTTGAAAATGAGTGTACTTCTCAATGCTGCTTTTCTCTGGTTTTATTTTTAAACAATGCTCAAAGTGCTGTAGTTGAGGGTGTGCCAAGCACTTTTAGTTCAAAAAAGAAAGTAGCCAAAGCTTGAACTTTGTAAAAGGGATGAAATTGCCACAGAAGAGATTATATTTGAGCTGGGCCTTATGGATAGATAGGAGTTTTCTGGAAGCAGAATGAGGTAAGAAATCTTAAGGCAGATATGGTAGCAAAATATTCTAAACATGCTTGCTATTTTCCTACCACAGTGACTTAAAAAATAAAAAAAATTAAAAAAAAAAAAAAATGGATCTTTGGTGCCTAGACAGTATAGTATGACTGGGAGACAGGAGATTGGAATTAGCCATATTTGAGCTAGCCCTTTCAATGCCTTGTTCTCAGCCTTTTCATCTATAAATTAAGAGGGTTAAATCAGTGACTTCTATTGGCTCCTTTAAGCTCTAACATCATCATATGTAGTTCATGAACAATATTCTCACCGCCCCCACTCTCTTATGTGCAAATATGTGGAGGAAAAACTACTATAAATGTCATGATTAAGAGCTTGGGTTCTGCTACTGACTTGCTATATGACCCAGAGAACAATTTATAACTATGATCTACTTCAATTTCCTTAGTTGTTTTGGTTCTCTGGTGCTGCTCTAACAAAAATACCACAGGTGAGATGGCTTTAACAAACAGGGATTTATTCTCTTACAGTTTATGAGTCTAGAAGTCCAACTTCAAAGTGCCAGCTATAGGGTGAAAGCCCCTTGACCTTAGGCTTCTGCTCTGCCTCTTGCTTCTGGCCCACTGAAGCTAGAGGCTTCTCTTAACTCAGACAGCTGCTGGCTGCTGAGGCTGACAAACCCAAGGTCAACAAGTGAAATGGCACATATCTCAAGATTATTAAGCAACACAGCAGGCTACTAGTTCAAGTCTAGAAACAATCCCAAGATCGGTAGACAGCATGGCAGGCCACTCACTGATCACCCAGCCAAATACAGTATTCAAATACACCAAGAAGCTAAAGATCTTTCACAAAGTATCTTCTCATGTACTAGAAGCAGACCACATCCCTAAGGTAGCTACTCAGCTGCTCACAGTACATTCCACCATAGAGTTGATTACCAGTCTCATCAAGGAGAATAATTGCATCCAGCTGCCCAGCCACTCAAAACCTTGCCCAGCTAAGTAAACACATAACCTTAACTATCCACCCCACTGACTATGCAAGAATTTAAGAAGGAATTAAGTATATTAATGCACATAAAACACAGTACCTGGTATCTATCAAGGGCTCAGTAAGTGTTGACTATTACACATACGTACACATCTATACAGGTAGAATGTTCAAAAGATACATAGAATATGCAGAATATATAGACTTAGAAAATACAATAAAACTGGAAAAATATAATTTGGAAACTTTACTGGATGTATTATTATTACTTTTTTTTTTTTTAATCAAAATGAGAAAGTAGCCTTTTATTTAGTACTTGGAAAGTAGTTTAGAAAAGTGAAGTATCTTTCTGATCTTAACTTTTGCTCCACCTTATGACTTGAATAAACCAAAAACCAAACACAGAGGTGGACCCAACTCATAGCGATCCCTCCTTGGGTCTCTGAGGTAATATCACTACAGAAGTAGATTGCCCACCCTTCCTTTTGAGGAGTGGCTGGTGGGTTTGAACTGCCAGCCTTCTTGTTAGCAGTCAAATGCCTTAGGCATTATGCCACCTGAGCTCCCCTACACCACCAGAGCTCCCATAACTTGAATGTAGAGGTTTATTTTATTTATAATACTTATTATAATAAATAACAACTTTATAATAACTAATCTAACTTTTATAATTCTGTTCTTAAATAATTGTTTTGGTTTAACTAAATCAATAAAAATAAGAACAAGAATAATAATTATCCCTGTGTGCCAGACAATCTTAGAACTTTACTCAGATTATCTCATGCATACTCACAACAATTCTATCAAGTAGAAATCATTATTCCTATTTAACAAATGAGGAAATGGAGACAGAGAGAATTGAAATCTTTTCCCAAGTCATGTGATTTGTGTGTCCAGAGGCACAAATCCATCCCAAGCCTTAACCTTCCACCTCTCTACTCTCCCCATGGAGTGAGGGATCTTAGGCTGCTTTTTAAGCAGAGATTGGAAATGCCCTGAGATCAACTCTTGGCCCTCTTCTATCAATAGTTATAAAACACAGCTAATGATCAAAATATTTTGGCAACCAAAATTCATCAGTGGATCAGTAGATAAACAATATGTGGTATTTCCACACAATGGGGTATTATTGAGCCATGAAAAGGAAGTAAATACTGATCCATGTTACAACTTGTATGAACCTTGAAAGCATTATACTAAGTGAAGGACTAGGTCTGTGGGTGGGGCAAATGGTTTTAACCTAAAGGTTGGCAAGTTGAACCTACTCGAAGGCATTTGTCTACAATCGATGCCAACGGAAGCAGCAGTCAGGACATTAGATGACGTGTAGCATTGGGAAAGTCAACTGCGAAGGAACTGTTTCAAGTGCTGAGGAGCAAGGATATCTCATTGAGGACTAAGGTGCGCCTGACACAAGCCATGATATTTCCAATCGCCTGGTATGCATGTGAGAGCTGGACAATGAATAAGGAAAACCGAAGAAGAGTTGATGCTTTTGAGTTGTGGTGCTGGCGGAGAATGCTGAAAGTACCATGGACTGCTAAAAGAACTAACAGATCTGTCCTGGAGGAAGTGCAGCCAGAATGCTCCTTGGAAGCAAGAATGGCCAGACTTCGTCTCATCTATTTTGGTCATGTTGTAAGAAGGGACCATTCCCTGGAGAAGGATGTCATGCTTGGTAGGATGGAGGGTCGACGAAAGAGGGGGAGGCCTTCAAGGAGATGGATTGATACAGTGGCTGCAATGATGGGCTCAAGTATATCAGGGATTGTGGGGCTGGCGCGGGATTGGGCAGTGTTTCGTTCTGCTGTGCATGGGGTCGCTATGAGTCGGAAACGACTCGACGACACTTAACAACAACAAGGCATTCGACTGCTAACCAGAAGGCTGGTGGTTCAAACCCACCAGCCATTCCTCGGAAGGAAGATTGGGCAATCTACCTCTGTAGAGATACCACCTCAGAAACCCAAGGAGGAGTCACTATGAGTCCAGTTAACTTGATGGCAGTGAGTTTGGTTTTTGGTTTTAGTGCACGGTGAAAGGCATGGTCAAAGGGCTGGTGACCTACTTCCATAAAGATTACAGCCAAGTAAACTCTAGGGAACAGTTCTACTCTGTAAAACATGGAGTTGCCATGGGTGGGAATCAACTCTACAGCGAGGAGTTGTTGTTTTCTTTTTCTGAAGTGAAAAAGCCAATCACAAATGATTGTCTAGTATAAGATTCCATTCATCTGAAAGTCCAGATTAGGGAAATCTGTAGAAACTGAAAGTAGTTTAGTGGTTACTCTGGGCTGGGAGTGGCAAGGGGATAAGAGGGGCGTGTGACAGATAAAGAGTAAAGGATTTCTTTTTGAAGTGATAAAAATGTTCTAAAATTGTGGTGATTTTTGCACCTGTGAATTTTCTAAAAACTATTGAATTGTGCATTTTTAATGGGTGAATTGTGTGCTGTATGGATTATATCTCAGTAAAACTGTTTTAAAAGATATCCTCTGGGAAGTGTTGTAAGAGAAATACTGATCCCCAGCTTTTGCCTCACCCTACTTCCATCCTGAGATCCTGATTTGGTAAGTATGGTTGGTTCTCTGGAAATCTGTATTTTGTTTAAGCTGCTCCAGATGGTTCTGGTGATAATCCATGTTTGGATATCACTGCTTTAGACAGGGGTTCAGCTGACCGAGAACTAATGTCAAATGTGGCTGAATTTGTTCTAATCCAGAATTCCAGGGTAGATCTGGCTCTTTGGAACTAGTATTTTTTTCAGGGTAGCTGATGGAATGCCCAAGTGACTCAGGGTACACCAAAGCCACTGAATATCAAAGACTGTCGTTTGCTCAGCTCCTTTTGACCAAAAGTAAAGTAGCATCCAATGAAATCTGAAAAAAAATTGTAGTTTTACCAAAATATCTTGATATTCCTCTACAGAAAGTTTTTTTTACTTCTTACACAATTTTGGTGATCCTCTTTGCTCCATTGTAAATGAGTTCCAAAAGCTCTTCCTCAGA
The DNA here is from genome assembly GCF_000298275.1 of Orycteropus afer afer. Lineage (NCBI taxonomy): Eukaryota > Metazoa > Chordata > Mammalia > Tubulidentata > Orycteropodidae > Orycteropus > Orycteropus afer. Next base: position 16,853,196 of record NW_006921620.1, read on the forward strand.
TGATTTTTTTTTTTTTTTCTGATATCAAGTTTGATGTCATTGTTGTGTGCAGGTAAATTGATTCCAACTCAAAGTGAGCCTATAGGTCAGAGTAGAACTGCCATATAGGGTTTTCTAGACTGTAATCTTTATAGGCGCATCTTGTCAGGTTTTTTTCTCTCAAGGAACTGCTGGTGGTTTCCAAGTGCCTATCTTTTGGTTAGCAGTTGAGCTCTTAACCATTGCACCACCAGGACTCCTTGATTTGTTAAAACAGTACCCTAGCTCTAAAGGGTGGAGGTGGGAGTGAAAAACATTTTTTTTTTTTAATATAGAGAAAATGTTTTGATATCAGGTGAAGGAAGTATAATAGGAAGAAAGAACTTAGAGAGAAAGTTCAGCATCTGAAATCTCATATTTTAATGATGTTGTTTGTTGCTGTTATGTGCCATGGAGTCATATCCGACTCATAGCAACCCCTCCTTGGGTTTCCAATGTGGTATCACTACAGAAGTAGATTGCCCAACCTTCCTTCCAAAGGAGTAGCTGGTGGGTTTGAACCACGAGCCTTCTGATTAGCAGTCAAGTGCTGTAGGCACTACACTACCAGAGCTCCTATTTTAATGATAGGTTAGTTAAATGATCAGAAAATACATTTAAAGAATTGACTGTAAACTGGAAGAGGATGAACTGAAGGAGCTACTGACTATCATTGTTTCATATTCCATGATTATAAATATTTATCCAACTACATTTTTGGGTATCTTACTATTTTAATATAAAAATTGGGGCTTCTGAAATAAAGATTACATTTTATTGTTCTAAAAATGGGCATGCTTTTCAGTTTATTTAGAATGTTATATGTTTTTTACTGAATAAATACCATTTCCTTTTGGTAGAAGTCCCAGCTACAATTTGACCCCTTCTGGCAAATTAAATATAATTATGCAAACTACTAGGATTTGGGATGTAATCTAATTAATAGGGTACATATGAAGCAGATAATAGTCTCCCTGGTTGAGAACTAGATTGTCTTATTTTATGTTTGAACTGTGATTTAGAAAAACATTGGACTGTGTAAGCAACATTTGTTATCTTATGAATTCTGTTTTCTCAGCCCCATAATGAATTTGTTTACAAATATAAAGCCAAAACTGGAATCTTCCTATGACTTTTTTTTTAAAAAAATGTACAATGTAATTACAAAATGAGGTATTTCATAAAACTAGGAAAAGAATTTTTAGAGATCTCTTTTTCTCTAATAAAGTACAAATGTGTAACTACTATAATTTTTTGTTTATATAGCTATAATCACTGTCAAATATGATTTAGTGGATATAATTTTGCTCATTTAAACATGCAAGTTCAAGGGTTTAAAATTTACCTGGATTACATGCATACCAATAAATCCCAATCACAAATTTTCTGGATGATATTTATAATCTTAAAATTGAGTGCACTGTTTTTTTAATGTGTGAATTCCATTAACATTAATCAGTGCTACATGTGTGCACTGAGCAGAAACCAAGAAAGACTTTTTTTAGTGCCTAGTACCAAGCGAACTAAAATAATTTTCTGTGTCATGTGGAGAAAAAGACAAGCTTTTTTTTTCCCCCTTCCTTCCTAGAAAAGTGTATTTCACACATAAGAGAAGGTCCTGATTAATAGCGTTGAATATTAGTCTTCTATACAAAGGAAATGTACAGGCTATACGAAGGCAAGGGGTTTTCTTCAGCCCCTGCCTCTGGGGTGGAATTGTCATTTCCAAGTGTGTGAACACAGCCTCTGCTCATTTGTTCCTTGGTTTTAGGGAAACTGCCAACCAGCATGCCAGCTTTCAAGCTGTATTGTGCAAAGTTTTCTAGTCCACAAGGATCTAGACTTTTATTCATAGGTAATGTCAACGTCATAAAGGACTCTAAACAGCTGCTAGGGAGTAGCAGCTTTTCAAAAGCAGTGGCCTGTGTTAGCTCTTTCTTCTATTTTAGTAGTAAAATGTTTAGTTTGGTGGGTACAGAGAGAAAAGAAACTCTGTTAAGAGTTTTAATACTATGTTCCTAATCAGTTTGTAAACCTGCAGTGACAATTATATTCCTGAGAAATAAACCAGAACAAGCAGTATTTGTGTTGTGAACTTATACAAAGGTGCTAATAAATTAGCACATTTCTCAGTCATGTTCGCAGCTATTTTCATTACTCCCGGGATTTCCCACCCCTGGACTGTGTGGATACCTGGTGTGGGAAAGGTGGCAGAGAGTCACAGTAAAAAGGGAGCCCAGTTACCCATATGTGCATGTGGACTTTCTTAATCGAGTATTATTAAAAACACAGCCACTGTAATGTGATAGGGAAGGGCCTGCAAACACGTTTATATATTTTTTAAAATTCATTCCATATCTTGAATTTATTTCAAAATGATCTAGGGTGTGGGGAATAAGTGGGATATAGAAGAAATAAGATTAGTCATGAGTTGGTAATTGTTAATTATATCTTGTTCTTTAACTGTGTTTTTAAATTTTTTCCTTAATAAGAAGCTTTAAAAATTACTATACTTTAAAATGTTGGGAACCCTTGCTTTATACTAAATTTTTAAACAGTTTTTCTTAAGAATTCTTCCATTGGGTACACAAACAATGACAGACTTAAAAATTCAAGTCATTAAAAGCAAAGATTGAAACAAGTTACTAAAGACTCTTTAAGGAATACATTGTCTTTGGGTGCAGTCAGATCTATTGGTTTACACTTAGCCTACTTGTTATTTCACACTAAGTATTAAAAAGGGGAAATAGTGTTTATATACCCATAATGTGCTTATATGTGCATTGATTGAAAGAAACCTAAAAATTAAAACATATTTCTCACAGTTACCTGTTAAGCCCTCTCTCCCTCTCTCTCTCATGCAATTATATTTATCCTACATTTGAAGATAATGATGTATTTCAAAATTTAAGTGGCAAGCACAAATTAGAATGCATCCTCTTGGTCTGTTGCTCACAACCGATTTGTCTTCAGTGACTGCTCTACTTTTCTTTGGTCTTGGCAAGCTACTCAGAACAGCATTTCCTTCTTTTCATTCTGATTCAGGGCGATTGTTCAGTGCTGATATGGCATTGGCTTTTCCCATAGTTTAGCTTAGAGTGTTTTACACTAGGGAGTTTCAATGTGTTTAGACTATAAAACTTTTTCCGAACACTTTTGTAACAGAACTCCATGTTCTAATAGCCCTGTCAAAGTTGTTTTTATACTTTTCCCTGCTAAATTTTCATTGAAATTCAGTTTCATTTTAGCTCTGAGGGCTTATTGTCACTTTGTCCCAAAGATAAATTAAAATACGCAGAGGGATAATTGTCATTTCCTGCTTGATATGTTGTTATTCTTATGTACAATGTTAGTCTTTTTTTATTTACACATATGCCATTCCAACAGGGTAAGTAACTTCCTTTTTAACCATTGGGAGAAATTTAAGGAAGACTGTGATGTAATCCCACGTATCAATCAGGTGAGTTACTGGGAATGTTGGGGTCAAATGTTATGTGACCAAGTGCATATGTGTTCCTTTATTAAATAAGAAAAATTATCATTTATCACTACAAATTACACAAAATTGTGTGATTATTTTACATCAATTTTCCACATTTTTAACGCTTGCCTGATACACATATAAGTTGACCAGTAGGTTTTAAGATATAGTAGTAGAAGAATCAGGCAGAAAATTGTAGGAAATGTTGACTGAGACACAAATATTTCAGTTGGTTAGGATTGTTTTAGTGAGAAATTGCTATGATTTTGTACTCTTAGGGTATTATCTTCTGTCTTCTTAAATATACTTTAGAAATATCTACATTTCTTATATAGAGATTAAGGATGTGTTCCTGTAACACAGTGGTCTTCAAACTTTTCTATTCACATACAGCCTAATAGAATTTTGAAAACTTACACGTGTCCTCCTTGTATATTATTACATCTGAAATTTTTCATCGTAAGTTCAAATTGTTGCAGAAAATAAAAATTACTCTCATGCTGTAAATGTTCTACCTAAAAATAAAAATCATACCACTCTTTTAATAACACCTAACCTAATAACAATACTGAAAATACCATGGACTGCCAAAAGAACTAGCAAATCTGTCCTGGAAGAAGTGCAGCCAGAATGCTTCTTGGAAGCTGGAACAGCCAGACTTCTTCTCACCTACTTTGGTCATGTTATAAGAAGGAACCATTCCCTGGAGAAGGATATCATGCTTGGTAAAGGGGAGCGTAAACCAAAGAGGGGAAGGCCCTCAGTGAAATGGATTGATACAGTGGCTGCAACAATGGTCTCAGGTATAGCAAGGATTGTTAGGCTGGCACAGGACTGGGAGTGTTTCATTTTGTTGTACATAGGGTCGCTATGAGTCGGAGCTGACTTGATGGCACCTAACAACACAACAACAACAACCCAATAGCAACAAAAAAATCTAAGTACCATAGAAATTTAATGCACACCGATCCATTTAAAAAGTAAAGCATTAAGCTTTCTATAATAATCAGATATTTTACATTTTTTTCCTTAGACTCATGTTTCTACTTCACCCATGGAATATTATTCTAATATAATATCTGTTTATACTTCCACATAAACTGATCACTTTACCATTTTTCACTTCAACAAAATTTTTTAAATTTCCTGTGATCATGAGACTCCAACTTCTTCTGGAATGAGTCACTATTACAATTATTATTAATAGGCAGTTGATCAGAGCAGTTAAAAATATAAACTGTTAAAGATTTGACAATTATTAAACTTAAGAAGTAAATACAATTTTATTAGAAATGCATCTCTTAATGAGATGAATGTGAGGTATAAATTGGGCTTTTTAATTTTTTGTATTCTGCTTCTGTATTTTCTTCTTTGATTTTGGGGCTTTTTTTGTTTTGTTTTGCAGTTCATGTGTCTGTTAATGAATAGTTATTTTTTATTGCTAGAATGAGACAGATTCAACATCAATACAATCCTTATTTTTAATTTTTATGCAGGTATATCCTGAGAAACCTTATTCACATAAATAATTTGATGCCCCTGGAAGGAAGGTTTATTGTTTTTTTTTTTTTTTTTTTAAATGTAAATTTACTTAAATCATTGAATGGCTTCTGGGTCATATGCCCAAAATTTCTCATAATCTTTCATCAAAAAATGGATAATTTCATAAAGTTTCAGGCTTGTCCACTGCTTCTCACTACCTTGAAGAAATGAATGACTTCATTAGTGAGAGACTTGGATGTTAAACGTTGGCTAGGACCTCCCAGAGCCTAGGTAGGATTAGCTCAGCCTGAGTGCAGATCCCTATTATGGGTGCTTTCTAACTCACCATTCAGCAGGTGGCTAGCAGTCAATACACCCACAGGCTGAAGAGGGAGTGCTGCACCAAGACAGGACCATGGCTAGTCTAGGTACTAGATGAGGGGATACCAAGCCCCAGGTACTGTATTTATGGTAGCGTAGTGCGTAAGGCACTTGACTGCTAAGCAGAAGGTTGGCTGTGCAAACCCACCGGCCACTCCTCGGAAGGAAGACGGGGCAATCTACTTCCGTAGTGATACTGCCTCAGAAACCCAAGGAGGGGTTGCTATGAGTTGATCCGACTCGACAGCACATAACAACAACAACACTTTCTTCTGTTCTATTATATATATCCTCTTACATAAAATGTGGATACTATTAATATCTACCTCACATTGTTGATTCAAGGATCAGTTGAGGTAGTATATGTGAAACTTATTGGGATACTTATAAATATTAGTTGCGACGTGTACTTCAACATCATCTGTCCTCAAATTGTTGAACTCTTCAAATAAATCAGTTCTGCTCACAGAACATGATGTTAAGAAATATGTAAACATGCAGCCCATCCCTTTAGACCTACAGCTGCACTTTGTCCTCTGACCACTTGGTTTCTCAGAAAAGATCTCATTAACCACCTAAGATCCCCCTTAGTTTGAGGAACGTTTGGATATTGAGAAGGGTTTTCCTCTTTAGTCTGTCTTTAAGATAATAGTTATGCTTTCCCTGTCGCTGCACACTAAAGTGTTGGGAAAGAGGCACTCCTATCTTCTTCCATGGTCCCTTATAGCCTGGACTGATCCCAGACAACCTCTCTGTAGAGAAGGGGGAATTGGATAAATATGAACACAACTAGAGGTACGATGAAGTAGAAAACTTATGTATTTCAGCCTATTCACTAACTAAATGTACAATTAAGAATTAGAAAAAAAGAAGCTTAAGGGAAAGTGATAAATTGAGTATAAATTCCTTTGTTTTATTAATGGTTTATTTTTATTTAAATAAAATATGAATAGCCATATTTACATGGTAAGAAATTAAACAAGGAATCAAAGAATTCTCAATAGCACCTTTATTGTATCTTTTTATATTATTTTTTTTTTGTTATTTCAAAACTCATTTTGATTTACAGTAATGACCAAAATTTTGCCTCAGTTTATGCTATACAACAACTCCAATATCAGTAAATTTAGTTATATAATTATGGAGTGAAAAATTCTTGTCTAAAATCCAAGATCAATCAATTTGCACTTTTAAGGTAGGATTTGGTGACATTTAATGCTGAGTGTCTTGATGCAAAAGTCAGGAAAAGTTTACTGAGTCAGTTGACATTTACTGTGTACCCACTGAGAGTATGACACAGTAGCATTAAGTATTAGGTACTTTGTGGACCTGAAGTGCTTTTCAAAAGTAAGACTTACTTACTGTAGAAAAAGCAAACCAATCCATCAGTGAAAGTGATCCACAACTTTTAGTGCTCACCACTCTAGTACTTGAACATGGGTCAGAGAGAGATGTGACATCAAGCTAGTGACAAAGAAAGGAGCTAAGAATTTCAGGAATAATATATTAAGACACTGGGTGTAATGAAATATAGGTTGCTCCAAATTATGTAGTACAGTGCTAAGAATCAATGGATACTCAATGAATATTTGTTGAGGGAGTCATTCAAGCAGCCTTGTTTTCCCCAAGTCCTTTGGCAGCAGCATATTTGAGTCTGGTAGAGCTCTGAAACCCATCTCAAAATATTTTCTTTGCACAAAAGAAAATATATTCTAGTTTTTTGAGACTATTTGAAATTTTAATTTTTTTTCACTTTTATAGTTGGCATATAATTTAACTTTTCCAAGCATCAGTAGACATGTTCCTTTTTTTCCCCCCTACCTGAATAGAATTCCTAATGTCCCTGTGACAGAGATGGATGAAATATTAGTTGAAAAAAAATTGTAGTCAACCTAAAGGACACTTCACTACCACAGAATACTTATTTAGGGAACACAAATACACAAAACCCCCCAGCACCTTTCCAAAGGGTTGGAAAATCTCATAACTATTGTGTAATATGCAGGATCCAATGGTTATTGGAACAGTATTGTCCTATGACAGGCCAACAAGAACTGGGCACTGATGCATAATTAATGAACTGGGAAATGGATTAACAAGATTTCTCTCTAATTAATGTTTCCCTGATATTTGGCATGAAACAAAGCGACATTAATTCGTAGAGCGGGTGTTGTGCGTGTATGTGATTGTGAGTGGGTGTTGTGTGTCTCTTTGTGGGTGTACTTTGACATATTACATTTGCAACTTTTTCTCTCTCTGCTTTTACCCTCCCTCCTCATTTCCACCCCCTCATCACTCCTTTTGTTCTTCTCAGGATTATTATTAAGTTTTTATATGTAGATGAGAGGGAAGGATTGACAGATCGAATGATTCCATCTTTAGATGGATGTCTGTGCGTATGTGAATTAATCAATATTTCATAATCTAAGTGATGAAAGCCCCTCCTGTTCTTAGAGCAAAGAGGACATTCTGCTCTGTGCTTGCGGCTTATCTACCATTAATGTTAATGAAAATCAAGCAGGCAAAGCTTCTTTCTCGAGTTGATAACATGCTCTAGTGTATATCATCGTCAATTATACATCAACTCTTAATCATCTTGGGGAGCAGGAGAGGTAAATCCCGCTGCTGAGCCAAAGCACCTCGTGTAGGGATTATTGCCCTGCATTAGGATCAGAACTTAAAATCTTAATTCTTTCTTTTCCTTCAAACTTATTCTACTATTGTTAATTAAGTCACATATTCCCCCAGGAAGTAAGCAAGTGTGTGTGTTTGTATACAGGGTGGAGCAGATGTGAAGATAAAGATACATTGATGGCAAAGAGGAAAAATATTTTGCATTCATATTTTACATAAAAGTATGTAGCTCATTGTTCCAAAATCTTGAATTTAGATGTGTCATTCCATATGTAAGCTCTTCCATGTGGTGAATAGTTGTGTTTTTAATTCCAGGCATGAAATAGCTACTGTTGAAAGATCCACTGCTTATTTAGCTAAATATTTCTTCATTGAACAGACATTTATAAAGTCTATTATGTGCCAGATAGTAAGTACTTCAAAGATAATTAAGACTAAATCTTTGTCATCTAGAGGCTCCCTGACTAGTGGCAAAGATGCACACATAAGCAGTTATTTTAAAATATTAAGAGCAGGTTAGTTTGCCAGAGCTTAAGTTCTAGGCAGAAAATGATGAAAGGTGAGACCGGAGAGCAAATGAGAAACCATATGTGCCACGGACAGCCTTGTGCTCCGTGTTGTGGTTGTCAGGGTAAGAGTGGCTGGAGTAAGCAATGGTTTAACATGATACAAGTGGTGTTCTCACTGCTGGAACAGTGCAGTGCAAGCCTGTCATAAACTTGTGGCTCCACATCAGGTGTTAGTCTTGTGTTAGTTCTTTTGCATCTACCAACAGACTGGGGAAGAGAAGGAGTTCAGCCTGGGCACACCCTGAGTACTACACTTCGTTTCTCCCATGGTGACCATATGCCCCAGATTGTGACTGAATCCCCAGCACAACAATTAATAGTGTTTCTTGGACAATAAATTTTGTAGTCACCCTAATTTACTCCACTTCCCATAGGTCAGAACCCAATCACAATTACACCTAACTTCAGGGGAGGCTGGGAAATCTATATGATTAGGAGGAAAAGACAACAGATTTTGATGTACTCCCTGACACACATTTTAAGCAGCTTAAACTTTATTTTCCATATTCATTTTCATTTAAACATTCTCTCCTAAATACTGACATTTCTTTGAAGTCTTCTAGTTTATCTTAAAAACGCATTTGACTTTTGCATCCTGCTCCATAATGCATTTGTGTTTTTTCTTAAAATAAAATAATAGTGTTTTCTTTCTTCAAAAATCTTTATGTGATGCCTCAGGAATACTTGCTATGGTTAGTTTTTATTCTATTGATGCTTGGAAGAGACACACCATATAGTCTATATCATACCCAGTGTGTACACACACACCATTGAATATTCTTAGGCAGACGAATGACCTGGCCATATTTTTACTTTAAATGGAACACTTTGAGAGTTGTGTGGAGTATAGATTCTAGGATACAGAGACTGGAGGCTAACAGGGAGGTCAGTCCACACTGACAGTCATATAGGTGAGAGGTGATGAATGATCTGATATAGGTTAGTGCTATTAGGAATCCAAAGAAAGGAATGGTGTTTAGAAATGTTCAATTAAATAAGTAGAGCTGAACCCAAAAGAAATTACTGATAAATTTGACTATGTGAAAATTAAATGCTTCAGCAAGAAACATAAAATTAACTTAGAAAAACAAAGGACACACTGGAAAAAATATTTGTGACACATGAAAGATTTAAAAGGTGGGATGGCTTATATCTGTAATATGCAAAGAGATCTTAAGAATCAATAAGAAAAAAACTCTTTAAAATAGCAAAATGGCTGCAGCAATTCATCAAAGAACATAATTGGCCTATAAGATATTAAAACCTCACCAGTGGTTAAAAAAAAAAAAAAAAATCTATTTTCCATTATCTGATTAGTAAAGAAGATCACGTAATAACACAGATCTGTGTACCAGGATATTTATCTCAATCTTGTGAGTCAAAATAGAAAAACAATTTCCTTTAACAGAAGGTTTATTCAGCAAATTATGGCATGTCCACTCAATGGAATATTATGCAACTGTTAAAACGATTATGTATTTATTGAAATATATAATCATTTACATATCTGTAGTTGTTGAAATAGAAAGATATTCATAACTTATGATTAAGCAAAAGAGAAAATTATCAAATTCCATGTATAGCAGGTTCTCATTTTCTGTAGAATTATCTGTGTGAATGCACACGAATGTCTAGAAGGTTTTTCAATCACATATTAAAACAGCGTTGGAGATGGCTTTTATTTTTCTATGCTGTTTTGAAAATTTTAAATAGATTTAATGTGTTATTTTCAGAAGAAAGACTGGGCAATCTACTTCCATAGTGATATCTCTTCAGAAACCCAAGGAGGGGTCGCTATGAGTCAGAATGGACTTGACGGCAGTGAGTTTTTAATATGTTATTTACATAAAATAATGTATTAATAAATTAAACATTTATTATTATTTTGGGAAAAAAAAAAAAACACCTCAGAAGGTTTGGAGTGAAAAATGAAGAGGATTTGAAGATCAGTCATATGTGGAGAGAGAACAAGAAGAGCGATGGTCAAAGCTGACTTCCAGCTCACTCATCCCTGTAATTCTCTGGTGCTAGATGAAAGCCAACCCTCCTATCAGTCTCCTCCCTTTTCCCTCATTGTCATTCCTTTGACTTTGCAATTTCTCATCCCAGATTCTGCTCCTTCTGTGTTCCCCATGCTCTCTGGAATACTTATTCTATTATTAATAACTTCTCTATATCTTCTGCTTTATTTCAGAATATTCACTCCACCTACTTTCCTTAGCTGAGTGATAGATGAGTAGACAGATTGACCGACCCATATATTCTCACATCATCATGGGCTGTTTTGATGCCAGCATGTGCTGAGGGTTCCAATATGCTGTCAAAGAAGTGGGAGGAGGACCAAGAGCGGGCAAGGATTCCCAATGGGATATAAGGTTTAGAGAGAGGTAAGGCAGTGCCCATCCTCACTTGTACTGACTGTTTAGAGTAGGAGCAAGAGAAGAGAAAGCAATGGCCAGTCCTGGTTAACAATTTTAAATGAATTACAAACTCATTCTTTTTCTGGTTTGCCTTGCAAATAATAATAATAAAAAAGTTAGGGTATTCAGATGCAAGCCTAAATACTGTCTAAGTATAAATATTAATTATAAGGGCTCTTCAAAGGTCAAGGAGCATCAAAGATTGAACTGTATGATGTGTCTACTTCTTGAATCTTATTTTGTAGGGTCGCCACTCTCCAGACCCCCTCTCTTCCCTTCTTGTCGTCATTAAGGTCTTTGCCCTTTGAGGCTGACTCAGCCCAGGCTTCAAGGGCCAGCACATTTCTTAGTATGTGTTGAACTCCTGCCAAACTATTGTTTCACACTATTATTGTCTAAAAGACAACATGTACTAGAAATGTGAAGCAGGAAATGTCCATCTGACCTTATACTGGTAGAAGAAATTTTCCAGAGTCCATATGCTGATGTAATTATTTTAAGAATTTTTTTTCTTTAACGTGCTTACTGGTCAGATCTTTGCAACAACTGTCTTCACTATTATGTGCATTCCCTATTGCTTATCTCTCTTTTAGAGAGTAGCCAAATCAAACCTACTGCCATTGAGACAATTCTGATTTATAGTGACTCTATAGGACAGGGTGGAACTGTCCCATATGGTTTCCAAAGTTGTAATCTTAGAAGCCAAATGCCACATCTTTCTCCTGCTGAGTGGCTGGTGGGTTTGAACAGCAGCTGATTGATTTGAACCACTGACCTTCCGGGTAGCTGGCAAGTGCTTAACTACTGGACCAACAGGGCTCCTGTTAAGAGAGTAGAGCACTGTAATTGGCACAATACTTTATTTTGTTTGCTTGTTAATTTCTAATTAGATTTGAGGGAGTTCTTTTTGTTTGCTCAGTTTATATGTGTGTGTAAAGTATCTATCCTTATATGTCTTACTTTTTCTGTTTTCTTTTGAGAGTCATTAATTTATTTGACATAAAATATTTTCCCCCAGCCTCAAAAGCTGAGACCATATATACTACACCCTTCTGCTGCAGTTCTGTGCTTTGTAAAGTATCCTGTAAAGAGCACCAGATAACTTCATTATGCATTGGTGGATGGCTTTGTGTTCTTGTACTTAAAATGGACATCTCTCAGCATTGCACTGCTCTCAAGTCGAATCTGACTCATAGCGACCCCTCCTTGGGTGTCTGAGGCAGTATCACTATGAAGTAGATACTCCTTCCAAGGAGTGGCTGGTGGGTTTGAACTGCCAGCCTGCTGGATGGCAGTCAAATTCAGTTGTTCTTTTTCACCAGACATTTTTATAGAATCTCAAAAGTTCTTTTATCCAGTTAAAATGTTTTCGTTTGTAGAATTATTTTTAATGTCAAATTGAACTTCTTTACTCTAACACACTCTGCAGGGTGAATTCTTAATTGAAACTATGGAGAACAAATGATTGGTATCCAGCTACATTTTGGCTATATCTTCCTATGACCAGAAACAACCAGGTGAAAAGGCAAAAATTAGTCTATTGTTTTGTCTGCCTCACTACAAACAACCTACATGACTAATTTTGGGAAATTTTCTCTTGTTGAATTCAGTATGCATATATGTTTTATGTACAGTGATGGCTGAATTTTTATTGTGTGGCAATACAGGAAAAAAAATTTAGTAAGAAAGAGTTAAAAAGAAAAGAAAAATCCTCATTTCAGAAACAAATGAGGTCAATTGCCATCTTGTTTTAGGGAGGGGGATGGTGAGGACATTGGAATAAGAGGAAGTCCTATGTCAGAGGGCTCTGTGCACATTTTCCTGAAGTGTATGTTGTTAGTTGCCTTTGAGTAGAGAACTCATGACAAAATGCCTTAGTTATATATAAATGTGATCTGTTATTTTAACCAATCATAATATCATATTTTGTCTTTTTTCACATTAAATTATAAAATCAATAACTCCTATAAATAGGGCAAATCTTTATTTTTCAAGGATTCCTCTCCTTCCTCCTCTAATCTGCAAAAGGTTGAATTTCACCCTTACAAAGACCTCAAAAGCTACAAGATTATTGCCAAAAAAGAAACACTGTTTTTGAAAGCTACTGCCCACCAGCCAGAGTGGAGGTCCTGAGTCATATACTAATGTTCTCCAGCTAGTATGGAATTATGACAAAACTCCTGCCCAGATATGTGTATGCTGGAGCATCTGGGTAAATCAGGGCAACAAATCAATAGCACCTGGTGAAGGAATAAATTGGAAGAATCATAATACAGTGGAGTTTTGTGCTTCAAGCTGAAACTGTATACAAAGGGTAAGGGACTTCATTTCTTCTCCTTCTTCAGCTTATATATTAAAATTTTGTATTAAGACGTTCTTTAGATTCATAGGAACTACGCAAAGAATAATTTTTAGTAACCAAGAGAAGAATCCCCTAAAACAACTTCTCCTTTTAGGTGCATTCAGCAAAACAGACGCTATCAAAGGCCCAGTGTTAAATCAGTCAGCATTTGTTCTAACATATTTTTTATTCTCCTGTTAAATGCTAATCTAGGAGGACATTAAATAGTAAACATTTAAGATTTTTGTCTTGGTGATGACTGTTCTTAATATTTTGATTTCTAAGTAAATAATGATGGTGAATTTTTAAAGATGAAAGTATAATTTAAGTACTAAAATATTTGAAATATTTAGAGGAAAAAATTAATACTACTCATTTTTCAGAAAGCATTTATTACTATACCCAAATCCACACAATGTGAAGGAGTAATGGAGAGCTGTTAAGGTGAGAACCAACTATTTTTATTTCTAAGATATAGCTAATAAATATGTATACCCAAACCCACTGCCATCAAGTCAGACCCAACTCACAATGACCCCTCCTTGGGTTTCCAAGGCAGTATCACTACAGAAGTGGATTGCCCAACCTTTATGTAAAATGCATAGGATATATATAAACCTATGTATGTTGTTGTTGTTGTTATGTGCCGTCGAGTCGGCCCCTACTCATAGTGACACCTCCTCGGGTTTCTGAGGCAGTATCACTACGGAAGTAGGATTGCCCAACCTTCCTTCTGGGAGTGGCTGGTAGGTTTGAACCGCCAGCCTTCTGGTAAACAGTCAAGTGCCTTAGGCACTATGTATAGGAAATTAAAAATTCTGATTGCCTTTGAGAAGAATTGAAGGCCTAGAAATCATGGATTCTTTGTATAGTTTATGTTTTTGTGATATTTAATTTTTTGTCCTTATACATGTAAAGCTTTTTAAAAAGAATTAGAAGTATTATACACGTACATGAATTTTTACTGTAAATCTTTGTTTCTATAAAAATCTAAGTGCATAATCAGAAGATTCTGTTACAAGCAATGATATCCGTTGGTTTTGTTAACACTAGCTCATAACTTGAAAACTCTTTAAAATTCTCAAAATTATTTCACATACATTGCCCAGTTTGTGAGAACACTGCCTTCCCATTGGGAAATCAAACGCTGGTCTCCTGCGTGACAGGTAGTGGTACTAACCACTCTACTAATGAGGACTGGTATATATTTGTGAAACAGCAAAATTTGCGAGACAGCAAAACTATAACTTTAGCTCTTCTAGTTTTTGTGTCTTAATATGTGATCATCATATTAAGATGCAATGGCAGTTAAGGTTGTGGGTCAACTTGGCTGGGCTGTGGTTATGAATGGCTGGGCAGCTGGATGTAGTTATTCCCCTTGATGAGAATATAATCACCTCCATAGTGGAACTGCTGTGAGCAGCTAAGTAGTTCCCTTTGGGATGTGGCCTGCATCCAGTAAGTAAGGAGAAGCTTTAAGAAAGGTCTTGAATTTTTGAGCATGTTTGGATGCTGCATTTGGCCAAGTCTTCATTCAGTGGCCTGCCATGTTGCCTGCCAATCTTGGAATTGTTCCTAGATTTGAACCAATGGTCTGCTGATCTTGGTAATGCACCATTTTACCTGCTGACGTTGTGTTTTTCAGCCTCAGCAGCCAGCAGCTACCTGAGATAGGAGACACCTACAGTTCCAGTGGGCCTGGAATAAGAGGCAAAGCTGAAGCCCAAGGTCAAAGGGCCCCTAGAGTCAGCATTCTGAATTTGGACTTTTAGCCTCCTGATCTGGAAGATAATAAATTCCTGTTTGTTAAAGCCATCCACTTGAGGTATTTCTGTTATAGCAGTCCTAGAGAACCAAGATGGCTACAGTGATTTTTTTTCATCATACACATATAAAATATGAAACTAGTTGATGTAATTTTCTTCAGTAATTCTTAATAAAAGTCCATTTATACTTTAATACTTTTCTTCCTTAATCATAGGACTAGCTGTTAGGACTCAGACATTCAGAACAGGTATAATTATGATATCTATGTATTTATCTTGATAGTCAAAAGGAATCCAATCACAGTTCTATTTTGTTATCTTTGTCTTATCCCATAGGACACAAGCCAAAGTGTTGGGGACTTCAATAGCTGAGTCTGAAGGTAAATGAAAATACCAACCAAAATTAAATGGAGAGTGTGAAAGGAGAGTGGGTCTACAGGGTGTTAGGTGATTTGTCCTTTCAGCTTCACACAAACCCTCCTCTGCTGATGTGTAAGAAACACTGCTTTTCATTCAAAGGGAATGCAAGAATGGATAATAAAAGAATCTACTCTCCTTGTATTTGGTTTTCTGGGCTTATAGACAGACCTTGGTATTCCTCATATTTTATTAATGCTCATGGGGCCGAATTTGTTTCAATGGAACCTGTTGTTTGAATTTAGTAGTATTGCTAAAATTGTTTAATCAAATCATTTTATATTGAAAAGGGCTTCATGGGCAGGGAACTTTTTATGAGTTGGCTAGTAGCTGAAATGATGAACTCTGCTCAGTTCTTCTCATATACCTGTCAGAGATTAAGAAAACTTTGAGGAGAGGAGTCTTTCATTCACCTTTCTGCATCTTTTCTTCCAAGTTAGTATTTACTTCAGGAATGCATGAGTCTTATATAACTATTAACTGTGATATTTAAGGGCACTGTGGAAGCGGTGGTTAAAGGTAAAGGCTTGACATCAACAGACTTGAATTTAAATGCCAGCTCTGCCCTTTATCACACATGGAAACTTGGGAAAGTTACTTAATTTCTTTGCAGTCAATTTCCTCATCTGCAAACTACATTTTTTTTTGAAAGAAAAAATTTTTTTCTTTAATAAGTGAAGTGCATAGTACAGGACTGATCACATAAGAGGCATTCAATAAAAAGTTATTGTTGTGAACACTGAAACATTTTTTTATATTAACAACCACATATGGTAAAAAAGGCAAGGAGGCCACATCTTCTGACCTCCTCTAACCACAAAACAGGAAGACAGAATCACCATCAGTAGCCCAAGGCCTATTCCTGCAAGGCCAGACATGCTGCCTCCTTCCAGTGCTTTCCCCAACCCTGACACCAACCGTTCCTCCTGCAGCACTCACCACCCTTCTGCTGGGTTCGATAATTCACTGCAGGGGCCACACAGAACTCACAGATTATTGGGTTTATTAGGGAAGCACCAGGCTACAATTCGAGTTCAAGAAAAATGCTCAGTCTCTCTCAGCCCGCCATCTCTCAGCCAATAGTCTCGCACAGTCTCTCTCCCAGCAGTGCCTGTCCCTCAGTGTCTCACTCAGCAATGTGTGTCTCTGGCATCTCTTTCACAGCAGTGTGTGTCTCTCAGGAGCGCATGTCTCTTTCCGCAGCACATCCTTCTCAGCCAGCAGTCAGAGAGACTTCTGCCTCTAGGAGGCCTCCTTTTGAGCCTGGCAGAGTGGCCAAACTAATCAATTGTAACATCAGAATTCTAAGCACCTGAGAGAAAGTGAACTTCCCTGAACATTGCTTTGTGCTGTTCCCAACAGAAATACCCCAGGTGGATGATTTTAACAATCAGGAGCTACTCAGTTTCTCACAGCAAATTCCACCATGGAGTTTACAAAGACTTATGGCTAGAAAAGCCATACCAGGTAATTTACTACAATGCAACATAGAAATACCATGAAAAATTGACTGCTTCCAACTCCTCTCCCCACCATTTGCTACTGAACCCACTCTAGTCAGGCAACCCAGCAGACATTCCACTGATACTGGTCTTGCAAAGTCACCAATGTAGTGGTCAGCTTTCAGCTCTCACCCTCATTGAAGAATCAGCAGCACTTGAAATGTTAATCTTGCACTCCACTGACTGCTCCTTTTCATTTTCCCAACCTCTAAACATGGAAAGGCGCTCTGGTGGCATAGTGAGTAAGGCACTTAGCTGCTAACCAGAAGGTCAGCAGTACAAACCCACCAACTGCTCTGTGGGAGGAAGATGAGGAGGTCTACTTCCATAAAGATTTATAGTCTTGGAAACCCAATGGAAATCACCATGAGTCAAAATTGACTTGATGGCAGTGAGTTTTAAACATGGAAACTGCAGTGCTTAGTCATCTGCTGTTGCTCTATCCGTAATCCTCTATCCAAACTCTTCTGGGGACCTCATCCAGTCTTGGAGCCTTAATATCATGTATAAGTATATGTTACTGACACTGTCTGAGCTTTTTATTAGTATGTCCATTTTCCTACTTGATACCTATTTGAATGTCTTAGATGTTATCTCACACTCAGCATGTTGAACTCCTTGGTCTTTATATCTGTTGTTCCCACAACCTCCCCCATTTTAGCAACCTCCCCTTCATTTTAGTTGCTTAGACAAAATTTTAGAGTCATTCTTGAATCTTGTCCTCCTTGGTCCTACCCCATTATCCAAATCATCAATAAATCCTGTTGATTCACCTTCAACATTTATGCAGAATTCAGCCACTTATCCATACTTTCTCTTCTGTTACTCTGACCTCTTTCACATCTCAACTGGATTTATTTTTGGAAACTCCTAACTGGTCTTCTTGCTTCTACCATTGTACCTCTAAACTATTCTCAGATAACAGCCAAAGTGATTCAATTATAATATAATCATTTCACTCTTCTGCTTAAGACTCTCCTCACAGAGTAAAAACCACACAGACCCTACAAAATCTTGCTTAATCTCCTAGTGATACTCTGCTCCAGACTTTCAGCCCTTCTTGCTTTTCTTTGAACATGCTAGACACACTCTCATATCAGGGTTTTAACACTTACTTCCCTTCCTAGAACATTTTTCTCGTGGTTGTCCGCATATCCAGTCCCTTATCTCCTTCAAGTCTTTGTTCATATGCGACTTTGTCAGTGAGGTTCTTCTGCCAACTTATTTATATACAGCTTCCCCAGCTTTCTGCCTTGATCCAGAGTACTTAACTACCATCTGACTTATATAGTTTGCTTATTTCTCTTGTTCATTTTCTGTCTTCTCCACTAAAATGCAAGTCCGTAACAGTAGGGACTGTGGTCTAATTTGTTCATTGCTATATCCTCTGTGGACCTGTCTGACATTTAGTACACACTTAATAAGTATTTGTTCAACAGAATGAAGGAATGCATGCATTTGAGAAAATGCAAATACAATCATATATAGTATTAGAATATGAAAACACACTGTGCAGGGAGCCAGGAATCTGGATTCTAGTTTTGACTGGGCCTCCCATGAAGGTTGGGCAATCTACTTCCGTAGTGATACCACCTTGGAAACCCAAGGAGGGGTCGTTAGGAGTTGGATCCAACTCAATAGCAGTGTGTTTCGTTTGTTTTGTTTCCCATGAACAGGGTTATGTAAACAAGTAATTTCACTTCTCTCAGCCTCATTTTCCTAATCTTTAAAACCTACTGTTCAGGGCTATAACAGTCTTTGAATATAAGGTTATAAAAACCTTACCTCGGGATAATTAGATATTGCATGAAACAGATTTTTGTCTTTTGCTTTTTGTTTTATTGTCACTGGAATAAATACCTTTTTATGCCAATGTGTTATTTATAGTTGAGAGGCAATAGAGGGACTCTAACAGAATTAGGTTCCACCATCTTTCAGGGTTATTAGATGCCTTCTTTCTACTCTTGTACCCATATTAAAGTTTGAGTTAAGGATAAAGAAATGAAACAGGCTGCATTTTCCATGTGCAGCCAGGCTCCTCTGGTTTGCATTGTCATAATATCACTCAAATAACCTTTTTTTTTTTTAATTGTGGTTTGGGTGAAAATTTACAGAGCAAATTCACTTTCCTTACAGCAGTTCACATACACTTTGTCTCATGACACTGACCACAATTTACCACAATGCAACAGCTCCCTCCCTTCTTCCTCCCGATAGTTACCTCTTCCCTGTGTCCTTCCCTCCATGCACTCCTGCCTTCTGAGCTGTCTCCCTGTGCATAAGCAGCCCTTCTTTCTCCCATGATTGTTCTCTCCAAGGAGTGTATCTACCACAGGTAAATGTTCACCTCAT
>NW_006921620.1:16893218-16896302 GCF_000298275.1 Orycteropus afer afer
TGGATTGTAACCTGAAGCCACATAGGGCAGGGGATTCTGGGAAAAATTATTTTCAGTTTTTCTTCAGAGGTGCAGAAGTGGTCATAAATTGGGAGGCAATAATGCCAAGTTGACAGCAATCATGTTTGTTTCACTGTCAATGAGAACTGAGTGATATTTTTCTGTACTAATTTCCCATCCTATATTTCTTCAAGGAGCTTTCTCTGCTGGTGTAGTGGTTAAAGCATTTGGCTGCTACCCAAAAGGTTGGCAGTTGGAACCCACCCGCTGCTTTGTGGGAGAAAGATGAAACAGACTGCTTCCATGAAGATTTACAGCCTTGAAAACCGTATGGGGCAGTTCTACTCTGCCCTATAGGGTGGCTATGAGTTGGAATCAACTCAATGACAGTGGATTTATAACTATTTCTTCTGTCAAATTCTTTGTTATTCATTAACCCAAAGATCTCTCAGCAAACAAGTAAAGAAGAAATATAGTTGAATATACTTTTGATTCACCATGCTGTCAACTTGAAAATTATTGTTAATTGGTTCTTCGTTACTACATGTCTGAGACACAAGAAGAGGAAATAACACATTTAAAATTTCCTTAACCTATTTGTGTGTGACAAAATATAATTTAGGAAATAAGATTTTCATTTTTTAGAAGGAAAATTTTAACTAAGATTCATACTTGGGAAATATCCCAAATATTCATCAACTAAAGAAAAGAGAAAGTTTTGGCAAAGTTTTAATTTATATTTGTAGTCTCCATATACTCAAATCCTTAAGTAATATATATTTTAAATTTTTGTGTTTCAGATACTTTATATTTCTAATTATTTCATCTTTTTGTACATGAGTTTGTAGCTTTTCCTACTTAAGAAATTTTAAGAGTGATATTGTCTTCTTGTTTTTGTTGTTGTTATGTGCCATTGAGTTGGACCTGACTCTTAGCGACCCCTCCTTGGGTTTCTGAGGTGGTATCTCTATGGAAGTAGATTGCCCAATCTTTCTTCCGAGGAGTGGCTGGTAGGTTTAAGCCTCCAGCCTTCTGGTTAGCAGTCAAGTGCCTTAGGCACTACACTACCAGAACTCCTTGAAATTGTCTTAGGCTTTATAAATCACCCTGCTAAGAAATGAATAATTCCCAAATAGAACTTTTTCATAAAGACTCATGACCTAAATGGAATAAAATAACAACAAAAAAATTGCTACAGTCATGAATGCCAGTACACAATACTGTTCTAAAAATTGAATTGATATAATCTAACATCTATTATTCTCCTCGCATTATAATTCAAAACGTTATAAGCATTGTTGGCTAAAAAAAGATATGTATTTCTTTGAGTCATCTAGGTAATTTACTCTCTGCTGATAATCATTCTAAATATTTCACTATTTATTTATATATAAGTTATTAATAATTGTTTTTATATACAATAAACTCAAAAACTCACTGCTGTCAAGTTGAATCCGACTCAGCGACCCCTCCTTGGGTTTCTGAGGTGGTATCTCTATGGAAGTAGATTGCTCAGTCTTCCTTCCAAGGAGTGGCTGATGGGGTTGAACTGCCAGCCTTCTGGTTAGCAGTCAAATGCCTTAGGCACTATGCCACCAGAGCTCCCATATACAAATAACGTTTTTCAAAAACAATAATGCCAGGATTTGACTTAAAATAATGAACATATATTGTCATAAGCATTAATTGAAAGGCAGTTCAGGAAAATTGATCTGGCAGCTCTGAATGAAATAGACTACAGGGAAATAGGCTCAAGGCAGATATGTATTGGTTAGGGTTCTACTGACATCATCTAAGCAAGAGTTAATGATATCCTCAACTAGGAAAATGAAAAGAGAGGACAGTTGCAAGACGTAATAAGGAGGGAGAATTGTCTTGGTGACTGGTTGAATGTAAGAGGAAGAAATATTATCAAAGGTATTCTTAGTTATTAAATAGGGGATGATAATGTGCATGTGAGAGAAAGAGATGCTGACCTGGTACTGAAGAATGTGGACAAGGCCAAGGACAGCCTTTTGGGGATTATCTTCCCTTGGAGAATATGTAGGCAGATGACAAAGAAGGAATGGGCAGAGAGAGTTGGGAGAAAAGTATTTATCACCAAGAAAACAGAAAAATATCACCAAGCCAAAGCCAAAGCCAAGGGTTGTTGTTGTTAGGTGTCATTGAATGCACAGCAATTTTCAATGCCACAGAAACACTGGATTTTGTTACTAGAAAGTCTTTTGTGATCTTTAAGAGCATAAGTTTCTATACACAGTTGAGGAAAGAAGCTAAATTTGGAAAGTTAAATGAATGGGGGATAAGAAAATGTAAAAGAATAGTCTTTCAAGAAGAATATATAACAATTTTTCATTAATATGAACTTCTGGATTATGTTCATGTCCATATAACTTTTACTGAATCATTTTGTAGCCCTTAAAAATTTGAACAAAATGTAACAATGTACCTTTTTGCCAGTGAAATAAGTGGAATATGATGATATTGTTCAGTAAATACATGCTCTCCATTGTTATCAAGTTGATTCTGGCCCATAGTGACCAGATAAAACAGTAGAACTGCCCCATAAGGTTTCCTAGGCTGTAATCTTTATGGAAGCAGACTGCCACATATTTCTCTCCAAAGGGTGACTGGTGGGTTCAAACCACTGACCTTTGAGTTAGTAGCTGAGTGCTTGATGACTGCATCACCAAGTTTCTTTGAATATGTGGAATTTGTTCTATTTATCCAATGATAGTATGGTGACGATTATTATCCTAAATATTATAAATGAATAATAAATATTAGATCTGTTCCCAAATGCTTATTTCATCTTCTGGTTATCTATTGCTATGAAACAAACCACCCCAAAACTTAATAGCTTTACTTGAAAATGACCATCTGAGATGCAACTATTGGTTTCTCCTCCTCCAGAGCAAAGAGTGAATAATATCAAAGACTCAAGGAAACAATTAGTACAAAAGAGTAATGGACCATGTGAACTACAGCCTCCACTACCCTAAGGCGACTGTAACTAGATGGTGCCCAGCTATCACTGCTGACCACTCTGATCAGGAACACAGTAGAAGATCCTAAACATAGAGG
>NW_006921620.1:16896402-16899188 GCF_000298275.1 Orycteropus afer afer
ATATATATAGAACAAAATTAAAAATCATATAATACCAGACTCACTGGTCTAATAAATATTGGTGGAACCCCAAGATTCTGGTCTTTACAATAGATAAACAATAGACAGGCCAAACAATAGGCAGGCCTATAAAGTGAATATCACCAGGGAGCAATGTACTTCTGAAGTATGATCAACCATACAAGACCAAACAGCAGCATTTTCCCAAAAACAAAGTTCTGAAGGGAGGAAGGGGCATGAAAGATGGATGAATGGAAACTGGGAACCCAGGAAGGAAGTGAAGAGAGTGCTGTTTTTTGAAGGTTTTCCAATTAATGTCACAAAACAAAACATGCGTAAATTGCTGGATGAAAAACTGATATGCTCTGCAATCTTTCACTTACACTACAATAAAAAGTAAAAGAACAAACACCTTAATGCCTTTAAATCAAACATTAATTATCCTTTACAGTTCTGGGGTTAGCAAACTCAACTGGGTAGTTCTCAGTTGCAGTCCCTCAAACAGTTGCAGATAGATGGTTCTGAAGCTGGATTCATCTGAAGGATTCTTCGTTCACACATTTGGCTGTTGGGCTGAGGTGGCTAGAGCAGCTGGGGCCTGAGGAGATTTCCCTCTCTCTCTCTCTTCACTTTGCCATTCCACAAGTCTGGCTAGGACTTCACACAGTACTGTAACCTCAGGAGAAAGCATTCCAAGAGACTCAAGCAGACTCATTTTTTTTTTCTTTCAACGCAAATTTACAGAGCAGAATTTGTTTTACATTCAACAGTTTGTGCACATTTGGTTTCATTCCCCAATTACCATTCCCAATTTAACCTATTCTCCTTCTCTCCCTTTCCAGTGGCCCCCTCCATCCCCGTGCCCGTCTTAGTTATGCATTCCTGTATGTCCAGCTTTTCCTCTGTGTGAATGTTGCCCCTCTGATGACCCATGGCTGATTGCTCCAAGAGATGTACTGTAGAGTAGGTGGATGCATCACCCTGGGTTGAGTGTTCTGCAAGTAAATTTTTTACTGATGGGCTGAGAGCTCACCCTTGGGAGTAAGTTTTATCCCAGGCCCGAAGTGTATCCTAGGGCCATAGTCTTGGGGGTTCCACCAAACTCCATGTGACCACTAATTCTGGTCATTGTTGTGTTTTTGGATTTTGTTCCACATTTTTCCTCCTACTCTATCTAGGATCTCCAGTTTCAATCCCTTCCCGAGTGGTTGGCATTGGTAGCTGGGCACCATCTAGTTCTTCTGCTCTTGAGGTTCATAATTTCCTAGGGCTGATTATTTCCAAATGCCCTTGGTTTTCTTCACTCTTCTTTGTTTCCGATAGGAGATGATTAACTATATCTTAGGTGGCTGCTCAAAAGCTTTTAAGACCCCAGTTGCTACTTACTAAAGTAGGTTGTGGGACAAAATTTTTTATGTATTATTATGTTGTGCCAATTGAGAGACTCAAGGAGACTCTTGAAGACCTGTGAACATGCAGAACAACTCCACTACATATTAGTCAAAATTGTCACAAACAAGTACAGACACGAGAGGGGAGAGCAATACACTCACACAGGAAAGGAAGCCGTCTTGATGATAAGCTACCATAATCTATTTGGGTATATTTATAAATAAATAAATATGCAGAAATACATACATTCCTATATAACAATTTAATGACAATTGTCATGAATGTTCAAGTATAAAATAATATAAGCGGGAGGACCTTAGTAATTAACCTGGGAAATAGGATTAACTCTCAGAGGTCTTATCAAAGACTAAATTTCTAAAGCAAGCTTTCTCAAAAGGTGGACGGCCTGTTGCCTCCACCAATCTTTGCAATGAGTAATTAGCTAAGTAATTTCAAACTAGCTGGCCTCCATAACATCTCTGAACCACTCATTTAGTTTAAGAAATAAGTTTCAGCAGTCTTTTAACCAAGGTATCTCATGTCTTATTTTCTCAAAGCTACCTCTGTTTTTCCCAGGTTGTCTCTCAGTCTTGTGACCCTAAAGTGTACATCCTTTTCCTTTAGTTAACTTTCTCTTCTTGCAATTTTCTTAGTTTTATTCAATTTTAATAAAACTTGTTAAGTCTTTTATCATATATCCTCCTTTGAGATGAGATTTATAGGTAAGGTTCACACATGATTTGATGCCTTAATTTGGTAAAGCATATAGTCTCTGTCTTAGAAAACATTTTGTATGCCTCAGAAACTTTGCCTTTGCTCCGCATACAGGCAGAATTGACTGATATTTTAAGATTTCCTGTGACTAGAAAGGTATGGAAAGTCTGACTGATTTATATTGTGTTCTGACTTCCTGAGGCAGTTTTCCTAGTGCTACTCCATTTTAGTCATAGCATGAAAAAAAGCTTGTTGGGGTTTTATTTTGTTTT
Source organism: Orycteropus afer afer (assembly GCF_000298275.1). NCBI lineage: Eukaryota > Metazoa > Chordata > Mammalia > Tubulidentata > Orycteropodidae > Orycteropus > Orycteropus afer. The sequence continues at coordinate 16,898,781 of NW_006921620.1, forward strand.
GTTTTGTTTTTAACCAAAACCCAACCTAGAACTGTATCTTTAAGACTTGTTTTTTGCCTCTTAAGCTTAATTTTTATGGAATTCCATAGTAGTAGCAGTTTTATTTTATAAATTTTCATCTTTTGGGCAGATTATTCTGGAATTATTTAAGACAAATTCCCAGTTTAATTTTTAAAATTATTTTTAAAAGTAAATAACTTGCTTTTTAACATACACTTGTTATTTTATAACTGCATTTATTGTCAGTATCACATAAAACTTTGTTCTCTATTATTTTACTCTAGTTGCTGTCTTGCTTGCTGAAAGTGAGGATGACTTAAGGCACCTACTGACGAAGGTTGAAGAATACAGTCTGCAGTATGGATTACATCTCAACATAAAGAAAACAAAAATCCTCACAACTGGACC
>NW_006921620.1:16899738-16936764 GCF_000298275.1 Orycteropus afer afer
GACTCGACGGCACTTAACAACAACAACAACAGTTGCTGTCTGTGTGAGAGTCACATATTTTGCAATACCAGTGTTTGTTGTCCTTTAGAACAGGAACCATGTCTTATAGGTGTGCTTATCCCATAAAGCCTGTAGCACTGTGCTACTTGTGTAGTATGGAGAGAGTTATGTGATAACTTAGTGTTTATACGTTATGTTCTTTCAATTGAAGTCTTATTACAATGTGTCTTAACTTGATTTTTTTAAGAACCACACTTCATAGAAACATTTTAGACTTCTCTCTGGTCTGGCTTAGCAATAAAGAGCATTACTGATTATTTTATATAATGTCTTTGTGATTCGAATCTTTCCCCTAAGAATTAGAACAAAGATGAGGAAATTTAATATTTCTGAAAAGATCTTTCCCTGTTGTTGGTTTGTCATGGCTTTTTATTAGTATAATATTACAGGACATTGAAATCAGACCACTTACTACCTCTATCTATTAATAGGGCTATTTTCTGTGCCTCAGTTTCCTCATTTTCAAAATGGGGCTAATAATACAATAACTACCTCACAGGCTGTTATGTGGCTTAAATGAATTCATGCATGTAAAGCAAATAGAACAGTGGTAAACAGCAAATGAGCAATAAATGTTAGCTGTTATTATTGCTGCTTTATTTATTTAGATTTAAGTTTTCATTCTTTGCTAATTGTATCTTCTTAATAATTTTACTAAATGCCTGTTGAAGCAATACTGTTTTGAGAGCTATGTAAGCAGATAGCTTTCTTCAACAAGGCTATTTCAAAACTTCTCTCTGGAGGTGGAAAAAAAAAGGAAAGAAATTTTCATTTTTTCAACACCACACTTAATCCTTCCATCCTTCCTCAGTGAAAATTTAAACTGTGTATTAGAGACAAATATTTGAATAAACACACAGTCTATGACCTTGAAGAACACAGTGGGAGAGTCAGAAGCACAAGTCAAGTGTCTCTCTGATGAGAGAGGCAGAAATTAAGTAAGTAGGTTTTAATGAGATGTAAAAAGTGCTATTATATTCATTTGATTAATATGATGCAACAATCAACCACCTAGAAAAATCAAGAAAACCTCTGAGAAATTGACTTATCGCTCAAGGACTGAGATCAGTCTTGAAAGTTGAGTAAGAGTGTGCCAGACAAAGAATGGAAAGATTATTCTAGATAATTATTCTAGATAGGAACTGGAAAAAAAGAAAACAAACAAACCTCACTGCCATCTAGTTGATTCAACTCATAGCAACCCCTCCTTGGGTTTCTAAGGTGGTATCACTAATCACTACAGAAGTATATTTGCCTAATCTTCCTTCTGAGGAGTAGCTGGTGGGTTTGAACCACCAGCCTTCTGGTGGCAGTCAAATGCATTACGCACCACACCACCAGAGCTCCCACAGATAGGAACTAGCACATGCAAAGGCACAGAGTCAGAGAATGACCTGGAAGTGTAAAATTGTGAGAAGTCCAGACCTTCTGGAAGTTCTAGTACACGGTTAAGAGTAGAGGTAAATGCGATTTGAAAAGTGAATGTAGTTCTATTGGGGAGGATTTCTTTTTCTTTATATACCAAGATGAAGAGTTTGTATTTTATACAATAAGTTGGTGGATCCAGTAATAAAACCTTTTTTTCCATAGTGATTCTTTCAGCTAGAAGATAACATGACCAGTGAGAGAGTAACGTCATCTGGAAAGCAGTTTGTATCAGAATTAAGTTTTATCTGTCAGCTCCAATACTTAGCAACCATGTTTCCTAGAATAAATTACTTAATCACACTTCATATCCTCCTGTAGCTATATCATAGCACAACCTTACTACATATGGACACTCCAAGTCTTAAAGGAGACAGTGTATTTTTTTTCTATTAATAGTCTTTATTCCATATGGAGTAGTACAGTAGTTGTACAGAAACAAAACTACATAACAAAAGAGTAAGACTTTCACAAAAACTAAACAATAAATAAGCCATAGTAGTTATATGTAGAACTCATGAAAAGCTTATAAAAAATGATAAAGCCATTTGTACAAAGTATACTGTACACACTCAGGAACAGATATTGAAGAATGACACCAGAAGACTCCTACTCGTACAAAACACTAACAATGCTCCCAGGATCTTTGTCACAGCTATTCATTTTTAAAACATTCTGTAAATATAGAACTTCTTTCTCCCCAGTACTAGAAAATAAATCTTACATTCCAACATATAAAACAAGTATACTCCAATTCTCTCTCAAACTAGCACCTTAACATTCTCCAATAACACCATTTTCATATAAAAATACCTTTAAACCAAGGTTCGTTATTGTACCTTATCTTTACAAATGAGTAATACATCAGTTTGGACTTATGTAGCACCTCAGAGGTGTTCATATAAATGTGATAAAGTGCTGTTACTGGTATACTGTTAACATGCATAACAATAACCAGCATGGATGAAGCTTACCAACAACATGCAAATATATGACTGGACTTTTTTTCTTTTTTAAGATGAACTACATTGAAACAGTTATATTTACAAGTCTGAATAAAACTTGGTTATTTAATATGTACAACATGTGACTATAAAGTAATAAGATTATACAATAAAACAAAAGTAACAACTAGCTATACCTTAAGTATCCAAATTCTTAAAAGACTTTGGAAGGCTTGTCCCAGGAGTGTTATCATCGTGAGAAGCAGTTTTGGAACCAGTTGGGAGCTAACTTACTAGTTCCACTAAGAACTGCTGGTCTTAGTATCCCGGCCGAGACAATGCATTTTAAATGCCTGACATGGCCCTTGGAATGTAGCTGACACTCAGTTTCTCCTCCCTTACTATTTAGGAGGCATCATCTCTGAGGACAGTGTGGAAGATACACTGCAATAGATAGATAACAGAATCACATGGACCGGTGAAGGAGCATATGCAAAAGACTTTGAAAGCGTGGACTTTGGCATAGCACTGAGAATGGTGAGAAAAGGTGAAATTGGAAAGACATTTTTCTTCAAAGTAAAATCTATGAAATGTTGTGCCTATTTGAAGTAGCTGGTGGTGCAGTGGCTAAGGCATTTGACTGCTAAACAGAAGGCTGGTGGTTCAAATTCACCAGCCGCTCCCGGAAGGAAGACTGGGTAATCTCTTTCTATAAAGATTTACTGCCTTGGCAACCCAATGGGGGTTGCTATGAGTCAGAATCGACTCAATAGCAGTGGGTTTGGTTTTTTGGTTTTTAGTTTAAAGAGAGAAACTGAGAATAACTGTGAGATTTTTACCTTACAAGGTTTAAAACACCTCCTATGTATTAGGCAAAGTTTCTGTGTAGTACAGTTAATTCACTCAGCTGATAACCAAATGTTGGAGGTTCACATCCAAGCAGAGGTTCCTTAGAAGAAAGGTCTGGTGATCTACTTCTGACAAATCAGCCATTGAAAACCTTATGGAGCAGAGTTATACACTGACATATATGGCATCACCTTGAGTCAGAATCGATAAGATATCAATTTATTTTTGTATATTAAACATCATGACTAGGTACTCGGAAAAAATAAGACTTATTTTATTCCTTGAGAATCTCAGAATCTATCAGGAAGACAGATACATCAATAGACAAAATGCAGTCCTTTCATGAAGAGATCCATATTCTAGGTGGGGATTTGTAACAGCATCATATATTTCTCTTTTTTTATCTTTATATATTTTAAATACCTGACTAAACTAAACAATAAATATAGCTAGAATATAGTTGACACTCATAAAGTTTCTTCTCCCTTACTATTTAGGAAGATATCTCTGAGGAGAAATAATTTATTGTACAGACTTGATTGAACTATTGTTAAATTATGTGAGCACTGTCATATCTCAGAACTTACTAATTGTAGTCACTGTGTTTTCAGCACTGAATTTCCCACATCAGTCTTTTATTCCCTTATATATAACAGCTCAAACATAAATACTTGCTCAAAATCTTTTTTTTTTAGTTCAGAATATAATTAGACACATCTCATTAAGATTTAAGAGAAGCACTTTTATTCCTTGCATACAATATCTTATCACAAATCTCAGCAAATACCAATTCTTTAAATGATGTATGATTGACAAGAAATAGAAAGAACCGTTAAGAAGAATAAAAAAGAAAAAGCTAACTTACAGTGACATATAAAGTAATGAGCTATTTCGAGAAGTGATCAGTTCTTTTGATTATTAATTTTCTTCCTTCTAGACTGACTAATAGCATTTTCAGTTAATTGTACTCTCTCAAACTTTCTATACTAGTGTTCATCTACATCACTGTAGCATATATATCTTGAGTACAACTCTTACTATTAACTTTTTTGTGGTTGCCAGTGGTTTCAGTTTCTTCATGTTCTTTTGCCTAGCACCCAGAAAAATTAAACATTTTTCTAAATTTGTCATCTTTTCTGTTATACTATTCTCTCATTATAATATCTTGTGTTCCTTTAACCTTAGTCTGAATTACATGAAGAATTCACATTTAAATTTGTGTTAACTATATTTCAAAACTTCAATTCATCTTGGTGGCACATAATAATACTGGGAGGAGTTAGAGGAAGGGAGATCAGATAGTTCATGGTAACCTAGTGTTGTGTTTCAATTAGGAAGAATATGAGGAAAGAGAACACACAGTAAGAGGAGACAAAGGAAGTAGTGGGGCCCCATGGAAACATGAGTAATAATGGCATAGAAGAGAAAAGAAGTGGGGTGTTAAATGTGTTTATTTGTTTAAGAAGATGACAGAAATTGAAAGTACCTGTCAGTGAAAGGACGCAAGTGACTGGCAGTCAATGGCCGTGGTAACTGATAAAGATAGCAGGGGGAGATAGCTATTTACTTCTTTGGGGAAAAGCATAACCTCCTACAACTCAGATACTTTATAAAGATGGATCCTTGAAGGGAGTTTGTAAATATTCTATTTCTGGACCTCATTGGTAGTTGAGTGTTCATTTTGGGATAATTCGTTGAGCAGTACACTAATATTTTGAACACCTTTCTATTTGAGTGCTATACTTAAATAGAAAAGGATATCTGTGAGTAGATATTTGGCTTCCAGTTTATTAAACTCTATACTGTCTTTTATGAGCCTGTCACAGATTACTAAACCCCATCATCATTTGTGTCTTTCTGAAATGATCTGGTGGTTTTCTAACTCAAATCAACTCAACAGACATTTACTGATTGTCTGAATATGCCAGATACAAAAAAAGAACTGCTTTCAAGAAGCTCACAGTCTCATGGTGTGGGGTAAGCAGATGCAATACAAGTGGATGAGAACAGTAGCCCAGGCTTGTACATGATATGTGGCAAAAGCAGGAGTAGCATAGAAGAATTAATGCAGATAAGGAAAAGCTTTGTTCAGGAAGTGATTTTAGAGCCAATGAGCCAATCCACACTGAAGAAGAACTTTCCCAATGTAGGAAAAGGCATTTTAGATAAGCATGGCAAAAGCATGTTTCACTCCCCCCCCCCCACACACACAGCCTCTTTGTCAGTATAACTGAGTTATAAAGTCCTAGGTTGTATGAGTGGAGAAGATAGGAGTAGGACCTATTTAAAAACCTTAGAAGACCCTAAGTACTGAAAAGGTAATTCTGTCCTTCTTGCCCTATGTTGTTGTTAGTTGCTCACAGCCATCTGATGTATACAGCACTAAGTGTGACACAGTCCTGCGCCGTCTTCACGACCACTGGTACCGTACCCAATATATAATGAAATGATATATAATGAACTTTTAAAAAACTAAACTGTAAAGTAAATATTGGAAAATCTAGCAAAGTTCTTTTTCTGATTACAATTCAGTGTATTTTAGTAGCAGACATAAAAAAGTCATTTTTAATATTACTCTCTTTTCCAAGATGTATTAAGAACTGATAGCTAAAGAACAAATAATAGTAGCAATTATAGGTAACATTTATTGATGCCTTGCTATATTCCAGGCACTATGATAAACCCTTTATATAGATTTTTTTCCTTAAACCATCCCAACAGTCTTATGGGGACAATACTATTATTACTGTAACTATTCTTATTATTACAGATAAAGGAGTTGAGGGTGAGAGAGATTAACCTGTCCTTGGTCACACACCTAGGATATGATTAAGTTTGGACTGAATGACTGGGGAGTCTAACTGTAGAACCTGACATCTTTGCCTGGACATCACTGTCAATAATTATTGTGTATGCCAAAGCAGATATGTTAAAGCTTTTTGCAGTGCTCTTTAAACCTCAGAATCATTCATTTATTCAGTCAATATGTACTGAGCACTTACTTGGTACCAGCACTGTGGTAGGCATTGAAGATGCAGGGGTGAGTCATACAGATATAATACCCTCATGGAGCTTTCAGTGTAGGGGAGATAACAGAAATAAGTAACTGATCACAATTAAGTGTGGTAAGGGTTATGGTAAGGATAGTTAGCAATAGCGGCAAGTCTGACCTGGCAGGAAGTCCAACCTAGTTTGGGATTTTGGGTAACCCTCCCTGAAGAAATGAAGGAATTAATCTGAGATCTGAAGAATGAGCAGAAATTAGGTAAATGAACTGGAGGAAAGCAAAGCTTTATGCAAGTTAAATATCAAAGTGAAGTGGACATCCAGATGCTCCACCCAGTGCCCCTGTAAGTAAAGACTTACTGCCCCAGGAGCTGTCAGCACTGAATTTCACTAATATATTTGGAGCATTGCCTCAGCTGCAGAGAGGCCTTGCCCAAGGTCACACCCTTTCCCCACAAGCAGGTCGATTCTGGTGGGCAATTTCAGCCCCAGAGCACCCCATGGGATTAGCTAAGGCTGTCAGGCTTGCATCACAGCTTGACTTCTCCCTCTGCCCAATCCTGCTTCCTCCCCCTCCCTTCCCTGGGTGTTGATCTCAAGAACACTCCCTAATAAACATCCTGAACACTAAACTCTGCCTTAGAGTGTGCTTCCTGCAAAACCCAGCTGTATTACAACATGAAGTGCCTTGATGAGTTAAGGTACTAAAAGGCCTTCAGAATGGCTGGAGATTGAGTGGGAGACAGAGATGAGATGTGGCTAAAAACGTAGACAAAGGTCAAATCATGGTGCACCTTGTCAGTCATATCAGGGACAAATCTTGAAAGCAATGTGATTAGTGGGAAATCATAGGATTTTAGACAGGAGAATGACATGATCACATTTGCAGTTTTGAAATCACTTTGGCTGTAGTACAGGTGCAGTGGATTACATGAGTGCTTTGAATACCAATCTGATATTGTTCAAAATAAGATTTTTCCTTTTGTTAAATATTAAGGATAAAATAAAGGTACCAAACTGCCTTTTGTGTCTCTGAATCATTGTTTTTCATTCCCCTACCTTCTATAAAAGCTACTAAATCTGCTCCGTGGTTTATGAAACTATAATCGTATGACATATAATCTAGCATTAGCTTCTTGAGAGACCTACGGAAATGTTACTGCATAAAGACTTGGAAAGTTATTTGTTCTGTGGTTGTGAAAGCAAATTATGCAGTGTTACTGCAAAAGTTTATGAAGATAAAGACATAATCTCCAGATTTGGCATTGAAGGAAGGGCCTGTCCTGCCACCATACATCTGTGGCTTTTTCCATATTTTTGTCTTTCATCTTAATCCACAGATACATGTAATATAAAGTTATTATATCACCACAGGTCATTTAGACAGGAATAATTTGACAATCAAGATTATATATTTTTTAAGCTTTATGGAGGTCTAGGCATACAGTAAATTGCATATATTTAAAGTGTACAATCATGATACATGGGAGCTGTGCTGGCATAGTGCCTGAGGCATTTGACTGCTAACCAGAAGGCTGGTGGTTCAAACCCACCAGCCACTCCTTGGAAGGAAGACTGGGCAATCTATTTCCATAGTAATACCGTCTTGGAAACCCAAGGAGGGGTCGCTAATAGTTGGATCCGACTCAACATCAGTGAGTTCAGTTAGCTAGTTCATAAGTATGGAAAAGGAGCCCTGGTGGCACAGTGTGGTTAAAGTGCTTAGCTGCTAGACAAAACATCAGTAGTTTGACCCCACCAACTTCTGTGGGAAAAAGATGAGGCAATCTGCTTCCATAAAGGGTATAGCCTAGGAAACCCTATGGGGAAGCTCTACCCTGGCCTATAGGGTCGCTGTGACTCAAAATTGACTAGACGGCAATGGATTTGATTTGGTTTAGATGTACCATCATCACAATAAAGATGGGTTAAGGTACTAAAAGGCCTTCAGAATGACTGGAGATTGAATGAGAGACAGATGAGATGTGGCTAAAAGAAAAGATAACATACATCTCCAGTGCCCAGAAAACATTCTTGTACCCCTTTGTAATCTCTCTCTCCTGCCATTCCCTGTCCTTACCTCCAGAAAATGACTAATCTGTCACCATAGATCACTTTGCACTTTTCTAGAATTTTATGTAAGTAAGTAGAATACAGTATGCATTGTTGTTGTTGTTGTTGTTATGTGCCGTCGAGTCGGACCTGACTCATAGCGACCCTTCCTTGGGTTGCCAAGGCAGTATCACTACAGAAGTTGATTGCCCAACCTTCCTTCCAAGGAGTGGCTGGTGGGTTTGAACCGCCAGCCTTCTGGTTAGCAGTCAAGTGCATTAGGCACCCAAACTTCAGGACCATCTAATTGTGCATGGAAAAGTCGAAAGCCTAGGATAGGACCCAAATCACATCTTTTAACTTTTTAAAAAGATTGTTACAGTTTCAATACCATGATGTATATACAGGAGGCATGCAGTGTATAATTCTCAAGTTAATGAAGCAAAGTTTTTCTAGAATTTTATATAAATAGGATACTACAGATGCTCTGTGTTGCATCTTCTCCAATATTGTGTTACTACATTTGACATACTTGAGTAGCTAGTGTTATTATTTCCTTTAAAGTATCAAAAAATAAAACTTGTTTCCATCAAGCTGATTCCGATTCATGGTGACACTATGTGTTATAGAGTAGTCCTAATCCATAGGATTTTCTTGGTTGTAATCTTTATGGAAGCAAATCACCAGGTCGTTCTTCCACGGTACCCTGAACGGGCTCAAACCTCCAACCCTGAGGTTAGTAGTTGAGCGCAAACTAATAGCACATTCTCAATCTGATTGCTTTTTGTTTTTCTAAAGTCCATTAAAATATTTTTCTTTTTTAAATGTGTGTGCCTTCATATTTTAATCTTTTTATTTTATGTACCTTTTTTTTTAAAAAAAATTCATTGTTTCTGGCTTTTTACTTTACACATTTAACTAACATGGCCCAAGAGAAGATGTCTTTTAATTTCACAGTCTCATATAACTTATAATAACTTCGTGGTGGATTAAACTTGATCCATTTTCTCTTCCTGGGAGGAGTGATATGATGTGTAAATTTTCACATTGTGCCTTCACTAGCCATAAGCCATTGTTCTGTTTTATATGTATTAACTCTCACTGTATCACAGGAATGGAATCCTGTTGTCATGTACTGGCTGGGTTATTGTGGCAGCTGGAGATATTGTATGTGTTATAGTTCAAGTTTTCTTTCTCTTGTGAAATGTTTTGTCTAGCTTTCATACTTGTAACCATGTTTTTAAAGATTCTTTCTGTGTATATTATGTTATGATTTTTAAATGCATTTTTAAAAAATGAATTTAGCACTTCAGTTCATGGACTAGGCAACCCACTTCTCATGTCTCTCTGGAGGTAGGTATGCACCTACGTGCATGTTCTCATCTATTTGAGAAATAGTCTAGATTTTTTTGAAATTTCAGTGTGGAAAAATAGTAAAAGTGAAATGAACTTTTGGTTTCTGGATAAACATATATGTCATTTAGCCTACACAGGATATGAGTAGTATGGCTTTTGTCCTAATTTTATTTGCAAGCAGATAAATTAAAAGAAAGAAAATTGAAAACTTAATTTTTCCTGTGGTTTCCTCTCAGGGTTTTCTCATAAGTTGTAGCTAAGAAAGAACAGAGCTTAGTTTCTGGAAATGGTAACAGCAGAGTATAATTTTTAAGTGTCAGTTAAACCAAGTTAATGATATAGCTCATGCTACTTTTCTATACTTCAAAGAGAAATACTATCTGACTCTTACTTTCATATCAATCATTACACAAATCCTAGAGAATATTGTTTGCTCCTCCCTCCTCCTCCGCTTCTGAGGGGCAGAAGAGCAATAGCACCCTTTTTAAGCTGTCTTCCCAAGTCTACACATTCAGCTCTTTACTTCTCCTATTGTTTTCAGCCTGCCTCTTACTTATTTGTATTAAGTAATAACCTTTGATAGAAAAATCTGATGTCAGTACTGCATATGTAAACTGTAGCTCCCAGTTTTGCCTGGAATGTGGTACTCACTAGAGGAATGAAAAAGTAATTAAAACAATAAATAGGGAAAGCAGAAAGAGCAAAATGTGGAAGGGCGAGGCTTGTTCTGATGAGTGACTAACTGGGCAACTTCCTGTGAGCCCTCCAAAGGACAATTATTTTGAAAAATATTCTTCCCTATTAGTTCTTGACTGTAAGTCAAACCAATTTATTATTTTTAAAAATGATATAATTAGGTAATGCACAAATGTATATGGGTTTATATTTTAAATGGAAAAGAGACTATGCTATTATTCCATAGAATCGTAGTTTAGAACATAGGGTGTGTTCTGCTAAATTTTAAAATAAGCACCTTTATACATACACACATATACATGTGTATATATATATCTATATAGACATAAATTAGATCCATGAACTATATCCCTTAGTGTTATATAAAATATGTGCTTTTGGTACTCAGAAACACTAGTATGCTTGTTGCTTTGCATCTGTCAGTGTTTTTGCTCCAAGTTTAATGCATATGCCTTGAGAATAGATCGCAGTTTACTCTCATATTGCCCTTATGTTCCCCAACTCAGTGCTATGTACAAAATTAATGCTTGATATTCAAGTGATTGATTTGGGCTCATATGAATGTGTATAAGCTGCCATGAGCTAACAGACCTCAGCTTTTATATAGGTATGAATTCATGCTCAATAGAAAGGGCATATGGATTAGAATCAGAGAATCTTGAAATTAATGAAAATAATAGTAAGTACCTTAATCACTGTCCCCCCAAAAAAGAACCAAGAAACCTGTTGCAGAGCTTATTCTGACTCGTGTGTTATAGGGTTTTCTTGGCTGTAATCTTTACTGATGTAGATCACCAGGCTTTTCTTCCTTACTACTGGATGGGTTCAAACAGTCAACATTTAGGCTAGTAGTACTGTTTGTACAACCAGGAGATTTTTAAGTACCTTAGGATTCTTGTAAAGATTAGGGATAATTTATTTAAAGTGGCTGGTATGGGCCAAGCCCACAACCCTAAATTCATGCTGTTGTCATTCCCATTTTACAGATGACAAGACCAAGGTTCTGAGTTGAAGATCACACAGCCATTAAATGCCACACCTGGGCTTCAAACCAAACATTATCTAACTTTGAATAAGTGCATAGATTTTCTGTATTTCACTCAGTTTTTAGAAAGATCAGTTTCAGGTTAGAAAATGAATAAGAAGGGGACAAAAATAAAGGCAGGGTGACAAATTATGATAGTATCTTTCATGGTTTTGAATAATGACCTGCAATAAGCAATATATTTTACATTGTGAATACATACCCACCCACTGCCTTCAAGTTGATTCCAACTCATAGTTACCCCCATGGAGTTTCTAAGCCTGTAAATCTTTACAGAAGTAGATTGCCTCATTTTCTTCCAACAGAGTAGCTGGTGGGTTTAAACCAAAGACTTTCTGGTTAGTAGCCAAATGTCTTTCCCATTGTACCACCAGAGATCCTCGAGAATACTTACAGCTATACAAAACAGTTTATCCTGACTACTTGTGCTATACTCAGATATTTTCTATTCCATTCTATTCATTTCATGTTTCTAAAATATTAGTTATATCACGCAGGGTACATGGGAGGCTGAGAAAGGTAGGGCTTGCAGTACCCTCAACAAGTTTGGGGTCAGGTCATCTGGTGGTGGTGGTGCAGCAATTTGGGATAGTCACTCTCCATTCTTCCTACAGCCTCTTATGGGAGTTAGAGGTGGTGGTCTCACCCTGGCAGCCTTGCCCTGCTGAGTTTACTGGGCCCAAGAAGGCTGAAGATTGTTCTCAGCATTGGCACAGGCCAGGGTCAACCCCATGAGCTCAGGTAGATCTGTTGTTGTTGTTGTTAGGTACCATCGAGTTGTCGTTGACCCCATGCATAGCAGAATGAAACAGCACCCAGTGTCGTGCCAGCTTCACGTTCCCTGCTGTACTTGAGCCTGTCACCACAGCCATTGTGTCAATCCATCTCGTTGACAGCCATCCCTTCTTTTGTTGACCCTCTACCTTACCAAGCATGACATCCTTCTCCAGGGAATGGTTCCTTCTGATATCATGACCAAAGTAGGTGAGACCAAGTCTGGCAATTCTTGCTTCCAAGGAGCATTCTGTCTGCACTTTCTCCAGGACAGATTTGTTAGTTCTTTTAGCTGTCTATGGTACTTTCAGCATTCTTCACCAGCACCACAACTCAAAAGCATCAATTCTTCTTCAGTCTTCCTTATTCATTGTCCAGTCCTCACACGCATATGAGGTGATTGAAAATATCATGGCTTGTGTCAGGTACACCCGAACCCTCAAGGAGACAGACATCTTTGCTTTTCAACACTTGATCTTTTGCAGCTAACTTGCCCAGTGCTATATGTCATCTGATGTCCTCTCTGCTGCTTCCATTGGCCTCAATTATAGAACCAATCAATGAGAAATCTTTGACAACTTCAATCTTTTCTCCATTTATCATGATGCTGCTTATAGGTCCAGTTGTACGTATTTTTGTTTTCTTTATATTGAGATATAATCCATACTGCAGACTGCATTCTTGAATCTTCATCAGTAAGTGCTTCAAATCATCCTCACTTTCAGCAAGCAATGTTGTGTCATCAGCATATCGCAGGTTGTTAATGTTTCTTCCTCCAATCTTGATGCCATGTTCTTCTTTATATAGTCCAGCCTCTCAGATTTATTTGCTCAGCATATGGATTGAATAAGAATGGTGAAAAGACACAACCCTGACACACTCCTTTCTTGACTCTAAACCATGCAGTGTCCCCTTGTTCCATTCGAATGACAACTTCCTGGTTTATATACAGGTTCCTTGTGAGTACAATTAAGTGTTCTGGAATTACCATTCTTCTCAATGTTTTCCACAATTTGTTATGATGCACAATCAAATGGTTTTGCATAGTCAACACACAAGTAAACATTTTTCTGGAATTCTTTGCTTTGAGCCAAGATACATCTGACATCAGCAATGATATCCTTTGTTCCAAGTCCTCTTCAGAATCCAGCTTGCACCTCTGGAAGTTCTCTGTCAATATACTGCTGCAACCATTTTTGAATTATCTTCAGTAAGATTTTACTTGTGTGCAATATTAATACTGTTGTTTGATAATTTCCACATTCTGTGGAATCACCTTTCTTTGAAATGGGTACAAATATGGATCTCTTCTAGTCACTTGGTCAGTTAGCTGTCTTCCAAATCTCTTGGCATAACCGAGTGAGTGCCTCCAGTGGGGCATCTGTTTGTTGAAACACCTCAATGGGTATTCCATAAATTCCTGGAGCCTTGTTCTTTGGCAATTACTTCAATGCAACTTCAACTTCTTCCCTCGGTATCATTGGTTCTTGATCATATGCTACGTCCTGAAATGGATGAAGATCAACCAGGTCTTTTTGGTACAATGACTGTGTGTATTCCTTCCATATTCTTTTAATGCTTTCTGGATTATTCCATATTTTGCCCATAGAATCTTTCAATATTGCAAGTTGAGTCTTAAATTTTTTCCTCAGTTCTTTCAGCTTGAGAAATGCTGAGCATGTTCTTCCCTTTTGGTTTTCTAACTCCAAGTCTTTGCACATTTCATTATAGTAAATGACTTTGTCTGCTTGAGCTGTACTTTGAAATCTTCTGTTCAGCTCTTTTTTTATCTTGGCATTTCTTCCATTTGCTTTGACTACTCGCCATTAAAGGGTAAGCTTCAGAGTCTTGTCTGTCATCCATTTTGGTCTTTTCTTTTTTTCTTGTCTTTTTTAATGACCTCTTGCTTTCTTCATGGATGATGTCCTTGATGTCATCCCACAATTCTTCTGGTTTTTGGTCATTGGTGGTCAACGCATCAAATCTATCTTTTAGGTTGTCTCTAAATTCAGGAGGGATATATTCAGGATCATATTTTGGCTCTCATGGACTTGTTTTAATTGTCTTCAACTTCAAGTTGAACTTGCATATGAGCAGTTGATCGTTTGTTCCACAATCAGTTGCTGGCCTTGTTTTGGCTGAAGACGTTGAGCTTTTCCATTGCCTTTTATGACAGATGTAGTCTATCTGATTCCTGTGTATTCTATCTTGTGAAGTCCACATGTATAGCTGCCGTTTGTGTTGTTGAAACAATGTGTGCAATGAATAAGTCATTGGTCTTGCAAAATTCCATCATGTGATCTCCAGCATTATATCTGTTACCAAGGCCAAATTTTCCAACTACCAGTGGTTCTTCTTTGTTTCCAACTTTTGCATTCCAATCGCCAGTGATAATCAGCACATTTTGATTGCATGTTCAGTTGGTTACAGATTGCAGAAGTTGATAAAAATCTTCAATATCCCCATCTTTGGCTTTGGTGGTTGGTGCATAAATTTTAATAATAGTAGTATTAATGGGTCTTCCTTGTAGACATGTGGATATTATCCTATCACTGACAGAATTGTACTTCAGGACAGATCTTGAAATATCCTTTGTGAGGGTGAATTCTTCAAATTGTTGTTCCTGGCATAATAGATCATGTGGTTGTCTGATTCAAAATATCCAAAACCAGTATCCACTTCAGCTCACTAATGCCTAGGATATCAATTTTTATGCATTCCATTTCATTTTTGACAACTTCCAATTTACCTAGATTCATACTTCGTACATTCCATGTTCCAATTATTAATGGATGTTTCCAGCTGTTTCTTCTCAATTTGAGTCATGTCATTTCAGCAAATGGTGGATCTGGAGACCATGAAATGGGTCCCTGCTGGAAAGGAGACAGTACCTTTCAGGTTGGTGCATGTTTTCTCTGCCCTCCATGGGACTGTGAAGAAATTGAAACAAGGGGAAGTTTTTCCTCCTCAGGCCACAAAGCCAGTAACCCAAAGAAGTGGAAGAAATGCTAGTAGTACAGAGGAGGTTGCAGCAAATAGTCCTAAAGATACAGTGATGAACAAAACACAGTTCTTTCCATCCTGGAACTCATCTGCAATGACTAAGAAAACAGCAAAACAAGACAATGCAGGCCACATGAGTAACATTAAAAGACCAGATAGTTTGAGGAAGATAATGTCTTGTTCTGCCAACCTTACACTGGTTTTGTCCTAAACCAAGTCAAGACATTGGAGACTCATTGACATCCTCTATTAGCCAGCCACCAGGAACTGAACCATCACCATTGATTCTATAGTTGCCATGACATTGCTCAAAAGGATGGGAAGATGAACCCTGCTAAGGCCTGCTGGTGGAGAAACTTGGACTAACTCTTGTTGGAATTCAGATATTGCTTCAGGAAAGAGAAAGATTTGGTCCAGGTATGATAACTGGGCTCATTGACACTGGGAAAACTTCACAGTATCCCCAAATCAGCTTCTGAGGCAATTGTAAAACTAGAAAATAAAGCTATACTGACCAAGCTGAGGCAAACTGATTGCTGTTTCATATCCAAGATGGTTAATGGAGACAATATCTAACCAAACCAAACCTACTGACATCAAGTCAATTCCAACTCATAGTGACTGTTTAGGGTAGAGTAGAACTACCCTATAGGATTTCCAAGGCAGACTGTCTCTTATTTTTCCCGTAGTGTGGCTGGTGGGTTCAAACCTCTGACCTTTTGGTTAGCAGCCCAATCCTTTAACCATCATGCCACCAGAGCTCCTAAAGATTTTATACCCACTGCCACTGAGTTGATTCTGATTCATAGTGACCCAATATCTAGGGAGAAAGAAGGGGAAAATGATACATTCCAAATACCTTTCTCAGAGGTGCCTCATCCCTTTGAGGCAGAAGACATGATCAGTATGGACTCCCAAGAATAACATGACAGAGAAACAAACTAAATTTCTTTCACAATCATTTGTGCATATAAATCATATCAAAGCTAAATTGCCACTATATTTGATAATGTTAGTTCTGGTAGCACAGTGCCTAAGGCACTTGACTGCTGAACAGAAGGCTGGTGTTTCAAACCCACCAACCACTCTTTGGAAGGAAGGTTGGATAATCTACTTCCATAGGGATACCACCTTGGACACCCAAGGAGGGGTTGCTATGAGTCAGGTCCAACTCCACGGCATATAACAACAATAACAACATTCATTAAATGCTATTCATGTAAAACATACTTCTGCACTCAGGTTAAGCATATAGGAGCATTGTTTATATGTGTCTTTGGGCTCATTAAATGTTTCAAGTACTTTGATCTCTATCAAAAAAGGAAAAGCTGCCAGTTAATAATGTCTTTGTGTTGCTATTAATATTAGTCCTGCTGATTTCTGTACTTTATAAATAAGTAATTTTAAGATAAAAAATGGTTGTCATGACTCATTAAATTGATTTGATATCTCACTAATGGGTCATGGTCCACATTTTTTTTTAAAAAAACTATTCTTTTCATTCCTGAATGCTTTAAAAAAATTTTTTTATTGTGATTTGGGTGAAAGTTTACAGAGCAAACTCACACAGCAGTTCATGACACTGACTGAAATTCCCCTCTATGTAACAGCTTTCTTCCCACTTCCTCCCTATAGTTACCTCTTTCCTGCGTCCTTCCTTCCTATGCATTCTTGCTCCGCAAGTTATCTCCCTGTGTAAAGTCTGCCCTTCTGTTCTCCCATGATCGATCATTCTAAGGAGTATATCTACCTGATGTAAATATTCACCGTACACCCCTGTCTATTGTTTGGCTGCAGGCCACAGGAGTGAGTCCAGTTCCAGACCTGAAGGGTAACTAGGGCCACATGGCCCACACTTTGAATAATATTTAATTAGGAGATTGTTACAGTAATCCAGATGAGAGGTGATGGTAGGCATAATTAAAGTAGCAGCAATAGGAATGAGAGAAAAAAATCAATAATTATTCACCAAGTAGAATTAACATGCTTTTAAGATGTTTAAATGGAACAGAGAAGGAAGAGGTTTCTGGCTTGGGTAACCTTTATCATTTACTGGATGAGGAGTACTGGAGAAAGAGATATTTTGATGGTAAATGCATTCTGCTTTGAAAATGTATGATGTCCAAGGATATCCAGATGGAAATATCTAGTAAGGAGTTGGAAGTGTGAGTTGGAGTTGAGGACAGAAATCATGCAGATACCTTAACATAAGATGGTAATTAAAGTCATAGCAATGTAATCCCCATTAGTTTCCCAACTGACAAATAAATCCAAAGTTCTAACCATGGTCATCAAGGCCCTACTAGGTCTGGCTTCTGCCAGTAACTCTTCCTTCAGTACCAGTGGTTCTTGATCATCTTAATTAACAATCTACTATATGAAGGCTTAAGGAACACTGTTAGTGCAGTACCTAAGGTGTTTGACTGTTAACCAGAGGTTGGTGTTTCAAACCCACCAGCTGCTCCACAGAAGGGAGTTGGGGCAATCTTCTTCTGTACTACCTCGGAAACCCAATGTGGGTCATTAAGAGTTGGAATGGACTCAAAGGCAGTGAGTTTGGTTTTTTGGTATATCAAGGCTTAGTTCTAAGAACTTTACATGTTTTAACACTGTTTCTACAAACCACTCTGTGAGATAGGTGTTGCTTTAAATCTCCATTTTACAGCTAAGTAAACTAACACTAACATCAGAACCCCACATAGGGGTTGCTATGAGTCGGATCCAACTCCACGGCTAACACACAGAGGTAAAGTAACTCATCAAGAATTATATAGCTATTAAGTGTTAGAGCCAGGATCCAAACTCAGTCAGTCTTGGTCTAGAGGTTATCAGCTTAATCTCTGTGCTACACAAAAATCTGGAAATATTTTGAAGATACAGCTGACAGAAATTGATGGATTAGATGTTGGGCAAAGGAAAGGACAAGAATCTAGGACTTTGGGGTGAGCAACTGTGTGACATTTTTTAAAATGGAGAAGACTAGGCAGGAGAGAAGCATTAAAAGATCTGCTTGTTGTTGTTGTTATGTGCTATTGAGTCGGACCCCTGACTCATAGCGACCCCTCCTTGGGTTTCCAAGGCAGTATTACTACGGAAGTAGATTGCCCCATCTTCTGGTTAGCAGGCAAGTGCCTTAGCCACTACGCTACCAGAGCTAGAATGTATTAAGTTCCAGAGGCCACACAGCCAGCCAGGAAGAGTCATTCAGTAGGTACTTCTGGCCCTTTTATGCCTGACAGAGGTCAGCTTTGTTTAAATATAAGGTGGAAGCATTAGAGTGTAATGTTAGAGAAGAATCCTTCTGGGATTAGTGTCTATCAGCCTTTTTACATATATCTTAGTTAAATGTAATTCCCATTTGGGGAATTGAGTGGAATGTTTTGCTAATAAAACAAGAGAAAAATATCTTAAGTCAGGTAAGATTCTCCTTTTAAAAGTGAGCAAAGCTTTTTAATAAGAGACTCCCAGAAATCTATTCACCTCAGACCTCAGGCAGGAACACCACATATCTACAACAGTTAACTCTCTGGGGTTTCTAAGAGGGAAAATTCTCCCAGCAGATAATTGAAGCTGACTGTAATATCACTACCCCAATGCCTCTGCCACTACCACTGACTATTGGTCATGAACTTTGCCTGCAGAACACACAAATTGCACAATCCTAAACCTGCTCTGATTTACAAAACATATCCCTGCTCCATCCCCAACTTCAGTATTTAATTTTATCACATCATCTGACCTCAGATGACCCGATCCCTCTAGACAGGCTTCAAATTTAGGATTCACTCTCCTGGTCCTGTCTGAACAAATGTACCCTACTTACTACCTGCACTGAGCCTGACATTTACTGATCATTCATGTTGTACAAGATTCTGTTCTGAAAACCCTCTATCTTGACTGTGTAACCACAGGGGTATATATTTTCCAATACTTATTATACTATATAGTATGCAATTAAAAATTACCTCAATTTAAGAAATTATATTATGCTAGATGCTGCTCTTTCTGTTTTGCCCTCAAGAAGGTGATAATCTAAAAAAGACACTGTATTATAGCAGGCACTATAAAAGCACTGAATTATAGCAGGCAACATTAAAGTGCCAAGTGAGTAACTCCAAAATAAATGTTACAGGGATTGAATTATAAAGGAAAACCTCACAGAGATGAGATTTAATTTGAGTGTTCAGAGTTTAGTAGAATATGAAGAAATAGAAAGAGAGAGGGGTAGAATTCCTGGCAAAGGAACTAGTAGGTGAAGATGTAAGAAAAAAAGCAAAAGAGGCATAGGTAGGAATTAAAAAACAGTTTGAAAGGCAATGAGTAGACCAGCCTGGCTTGTTTTTGTTTATTCTTTTTTAAATAACGCAACACAACGAAACACACTACCATCAAGTCTCATCCGACTCATAGCGACCCCTCCTTGGGTTTCCAAGGTGGTTATCACTAGGGAAGTAGATTGACCAACTTTCCTTCTGAGGAGTGGCTGGTGGGTTTGAACAGCCAGGCTTCTGGTCAGCAGTCAAATGCCTTAGGCACTACACCACCAGAGCTTCTTTTTTAAAAATAGACTTTATGTCTTAGAGAAATTTACAGAAAACAGTTTACAGGAAAAATATGCATGAAGTATGGAGTTCCCATACAACCTTGCACACCATTCCTTCTAGTACTAACATCTTGCATCTGTGCAGTACATTTTTTATGATTGATGAGCCAATACTGATACATTACTACTAACTACAGTCCATAGTTTACATAAGGGTTTGCTCTATACTATAATGCTGTATAATCCTATGGATTTTGACCAATGTGTCATGTGTATACTATTATATACAATATAGTTTCATTGCCCTTAAAATGTCCTGTGTGCCATGTATTCATCCCTCCTCCCTTCCTCTTCCTGAAACCCTAGAAACAACTGACCTTTTCACTGTCTCTATAGTTTTCTTTTTTCCAGAATAGTTATAGTTGGAATCATACAGTATGTAGATTTTCAAGACTGGCTTCCTTCACTTAGGAGTATGCCTTTAAGGTTCCTCCATGTATTTTCATAGTTTGATAGCTCATTTATTTTTGTTGCAGAATAATACTACAATGTATGGATGTGGCACAGTGGTTAAGCCCTCTGCTGCTAAGTGAAAGTTTGGCAGGTTGACTCACCAGCCTCCATGCTGAAGAAAGATGAGACAGTCTGCTTCTGTAAAGATTACAGCCTTGGACACCCTGTGAGGCTGTTCTACACTGTCCTATAAGATCTCTATGAGTCAGAATCAACTCGATGACAATGGATTTTTTTTGTTTGTTTACCACCTAATAGTACATACACATTGTATGAATGTATTGCACATTCATTCACTTATTGAAGGGCATATTGTTTGCTTCTGACTTTTGACAATTATGAATAAAGTTAATTTAAACATTCAAGGGCAGGTTTCTATGTGGATATATGCTTACACTCATTTGGGTAAATACTTAGGAGCATGATTACTGGGTTCTATGGCAAGTCGGTATGTTTAGCTTTGTAAGAAACTGCCAGACTGTCTTCCAAAGTGGCTGTACCATTTTGCATTTTCTCCAGCAATGAATGAGAGTTCCTGTTGCTCCACATCCTTGCCACCATTTGGTATTGTTAGTATTTTGGATTTTGGACATTCTCATAGATATGTGGTGATATCTCATTGTTGTTTTAATTTGCAATTCCCTAATGGCATATGATGCTGAGTATGTTTCTATACTGTATATCTCCTTTAGTTCAGATCTTTTGCCCATTTTGGGAATTTTCTATTGATTTATCTTCATGATCACTTATTCTTTTCTTGTCTATGTCCAGTCTAGTACTGAACCTATCAAAGGCATTCTTTATTTATGTTACAGTGTTTTCTTTTTTCCCAGAGTTTCCATGTCTGCTTACATTACTCATCTTTCATGTCATCCATCTTTTCCATGAGAGTCCTTAACATATTAGTCATAATTATCTTATATTTCCAGTTTGAAAATTTCAAAATCTCTGTCAGATCTTATGCTGTTTCCAGTGTTTGCCCTCTTCCTTCAGATTTTTTCCCCCATTTTAGCATACCTTGTGATTTTTGTTGAAAGCCAGATATGATGTGTCAGGTACAAAGAACTGGGATTCTTTCCACTGTAATTTGTCATACTGATGTTGATATGATGGTAAAGTATTGGAGAAGGGGAAGCATTCTGTAATCCTATGATGAGCTTTTAGTCTTTTAGTAAACATATGCCTCTGGGTTGTGACCTTCACAAAGGTTTCTCAGTTTTTGTTTTGTTTCATCCCATAAATGAAATAAGAAGGCAAGAGGGGACTGAAGGTTGGAAATTCCCTTCCCCTACTTTGAAGGCTAAAGGGGGTGGATGGAGGTGAGTACTTCCCTTCCTCCACACAGATCAGGTTCTTATAAGGCCCTCATTGGTTAGACTCTGGTAAAGTAGGTTCTCTTGAGGGCAGACCATTGTTAAGAACAGAGAACTATAGGAAAATGGTTATGTTTCCCCTCCTCCTGCCAGAAGTAGCAGAGGATTTGTCTCTACACTTCATAGTGAGAATGTAGTCGGGTTCCGAGAAATAAAACCCATCAAAGTGTGGAGTCTTTCTCCAAGACTGAGACTCCAGGAATTTTATTTCTCAAGTTAATCCATGATCACTGTCTGGGAACTAGTCAATTATCCTTTAATTATTCTTATCTGATGCTGGATCCAGGCAGCTGTGTTTCCTGACCCCAAAAGTGGTAGTCCTCTATCTCAATCTATCTCCTCTCCAGTTTTGGGGGCCGAATTTTGCCCTGTAATTTCTTTTCTCTGAGTTGTTAATTATCACCTTTTCACCTTTTTCTTGTTTGAGGATGGGAGTGATGACTTCCAAGCTTTTTACATGCTGGACCAGAAACTGAAATTCTGCCTCTCTCTGTTTTGAGGAGCAGTCCTAGTGTTTTTGAGAATATCGGGAGGGAATCAATTTTTCAAGAGTCTTCATTACCCAAATAAGTGTTTTAGAAAGTATTGTGTGACGGCAAGAGTTATCAAGAGTGGTTGAGCAGAAGGAGAATGTAATCTGTTTGTTTGTTTTTTAAAAAAAGGAAATCAATCCTCCCTACACTCCACCAGAATCATTGGCTTATGTGACTCACAGTTACAAATAGACTGCCTTCTGGGGAAAGGAGCTCTGAGGCAATCTACTTCTGTAAAGATTTGTAGCCTTGGAAACACTATGGGCTGTTCTACCCTGTCTCATAGGGTCACTATGAATTGGAATCGACTCAGAGGCAGTGGGTTTGTTTTGGTTTAGGTTTGTCTTCTGGGGTATGACATGAAAGAAAAATGTCTCAGCTCAGGGTATATATCTTTTTGTACAGCCATGGATGGCCCTGTTTTCAATTCACAACAGACCTTTTTCTTCCTTTTCTCTGAGCTCTCTTCCAGCTGTACCTTACATTTTCTATTGGCTTGACTTTTGTGTCCACCTTTAAAATGTTTGGAGCTCTGGTAGCATAGTGTCTAAGGTACTTGACCGCTAACCAGAAAGCTGGAGGTTCAAACCCACCAGCCACTCCTCAGAAGGAAGATGGGCAATCTACTTCCGTAGTGTTATTGTCTTAGAAATCCAAGGGGGGTCGCTATGAGTCTAATTGACTAATGGCAGTGAGTCTGGTTTTGGTTTAAAATGTTTATGGACTCTGTCAAATGCCCTTTAGCCTTATCTGCTATTTTAACTGCCTTTACCAAAGTATTTCTGGTGACAGAGAAAAAACGAATCCCTCAGTCTTTATTTTCCTTAAATATTTTGCTACATTGAATATTGTTGAGCACACTTTCCTTAAAACATTCTCCACTTTTGGATCAATTAGATTCATGACCTGGTTCTTCTCTTTTTCTCTGAGTGATTTCTGTATCTCTCAGTAATTTTTCTAATACTCCAACATCCTCAAAGTAAATAT
This sequence comes from Orycteropus afer afer, assembly GCF_000298275.1. Lineage (NCBI taxonomy): Eukaryota > Metazoa > Chordata > Mammalia > Tubulidentata > Orycteropodidae > Orycteropus > Orycteropus afer. The sequence continues at coordinate 16,922,898 of NW_006921620.1, forward strand.
TCCTCAAGTCTCTGTTATTACCTTCCTCTTCCTCTACACTTTCAACCAGGCAATCTAATCCATGGCTACATCTTCAACTATCTTCTCTGTGCAGACGGTCCTAAAAATAGATCTTCAAATGACTGATGTTTTCTGTTCACTTGCTCTTCTAGCATTTCAGTGTCAACATGTCTCAAAACAAACCCATTGTATTTTCTAAGGTGGCCCTCCCTGGTGACTTCTCTGTTTTTATTAATAAGCATCATCATTTTCTAAAAATTTACTCCTGGAAAACTTGAAGTCACCTGTACATCTTTCCCTATATTTCTTGCCAATTTTTTTAAGCCCCTTAAAAGGCTTTCTTATCTCTCTTTTCTCATCTGTATTATTCTTTCTATTTTGCTCTGTTCACTTTGGCCTAGCCTTCACCCTCTTACATGGACTGTGTAAAATTCCCATTAATTTTAGACAAGTTCACTTAAATCCACCCTTTACACTGCTGCCAAAATAGTCTCCTTAAGACTTTGTGTTTCATCTTTACTCAAAATCCTTCAGTGATCCCCATTCACTTAAAAAAATAAAATAAAATATCTAAACTAAATAGATTGTAGATTAGATTCTAATCTATTCCAAGTTTAAAGCTTACACTTTTTTTTGTTGTTGTTGTTTGTTTGTTTGTTTGTTTGTTTTACCAGATCTCTGGTAGTGTAGTGCCTAAGGCATTTGATTGCTAACCAGAAGGGTAGAGGTTCAAACCCACCAGCCACTCCTCAGAAGGAAGATTTGGGCGATCTGCTTCTGTAGTGATACCGCCTCAGAAACCCAAGGAGGTCACTATGAGTCGGATCTGACTCCATGGCAGTGAGTTTGTTTTTTTTTTTTTGGTTTATAATCCAGACAAACTCAATTCCCTATACTTCCTCACTATTTCTCACACTTTTCTATCCCATATTTTTGCTTACACTGTCATCCATGATTAGATGCTCATTCCAATGGAAATCCTACCCATCCAACAAGTCCAAATTTGATTCACGCCAGCCAATAATGTAAAAAAGGGGCCTTTGCAAGAGACTGGGAACTCTATGTGTACTTTTTGTAGCCTAATGTACCAAGTACATTGCCTAGTGCAAAACAGTCGATTAATGAATGTGGAAATGTTATCTGAATGAAAATATAACTTCTTTTGTGCCTCTAATTAACTTGTTTATCTCTTTTTACAGAAAAATATTTTTAACCATTAAAAACTTATTTTTAATACATGAATACACGTTCATCATAAAAAATCAAACATTTGACCAAAAGCTAAGAGCTTCTTCACCATCTTCAATCTAATTCTTCACACACACAGTCATAGTGAGCAGTGTCCTGTGTATCTTTGCTGATCTATTTCTGTGTCTGTTGTTGTTGTTAAGTGCCGTCAAGTAATTTCCGACTCATAGCAACCCCATGCACAGCAGAACGAAACACTGCCCAATACATAAATACATACCTGAAAAATAGATAGTTATGTTCATGAGTGATGAATCAACATAAGCTCTGTGATAAGAATGCTGAATTCTCAATTTCAAAACTAATTTTCTTATGGGTATAAAATGTTCATAATCAGTCTCATTCTATTTAATCTAAATAAGTATGTAAATATACCTAATATATATTTGCTGGCACTCTTTTCAGTGCTCCAAGTAAATGATTTAATTCTTATAACCATGTTGTTTTTGCTGCTGTTAGTTGATGTAGAGTTGGTCCCCTAAAGGAATGAAACACTCCCAGTGCTACACCATCCACATGGTCTGCTGCAGACAATACCATTGTGATCTGTAGGGTTTCCAGTGCTGATTGTTTCAGAGGCAGATCACCAGATCTTTCTTCCTAGTCCATCATAGGTACTGTCATTATCCTCTTTTTATATCTGAGGAATTGTAGCTCAGAAATGTTTGGTTACTTACCTAGAGTCACTTTTTAAAGAGCTGAGATTCTAACCCAGGAAGTCTGGCTCCAGAATCTGACACCTAAATCCTCGTCTCTGTTGTCCATTTTCTCTATTAACTGTGATGGAAAACTGTTACCTGTGCATATTCACATTAAATAAGCCAACATTTGTGACTATATCCTCATGGTTCCTTCTCTAGTCTGGTGCTTGGTGCTGCAAGCCTGGGCTCAAGTCTTCCTTAACTGCTCACACTCTTCTGATGACTGCTTGGGATTGGTGCATATCAGAGTACTGAGTTGACTGAGTTGAGAGAGAAAGAGAGAAGATAAGGGACCACAATTAAATAACTACTTGTTTATATTCATCCTTCTCACTAGTGTAAGCTCCATGAAAGCAAGGAATATATTTCTTATACTTTCCATCACATCTTTCATGCTGGAACATAGTAAGCATGCAGCAAGTATGTGTTGAAATGTAATTAATGTATACAGTTTACCAGGGGACCTCCGGAGTCAGTCTGTACCCCATTCCAACAACTGAGAGAGAGACATGGCATCTGTGGAGGTCAGAAAGGACTGAAGGCTGTACTGGTTTTATATATTTTAAATTCTTTATTTTTTTCTTATTTTTATCAAAGACATGCATATGGTAGAAAGATAAAATGAAAGTGTTTATAATAAAAACCAACAATCCACTGCCCTGCCCCTCCCACTGCCAGTTCCTTTTCCTAGGGCAATCACTTGAAACACTTTCTATTTTTAGTTCTTCTGGTGGTTAGCTCCACATCTTTAAATAATATGTTATATCACTGTTTCTTAATTCATCAACTTTAGACATTATCATTGTCTTCCCACTCAGAAATATGAGAATTTTAAGCATGTTCTTGAAAAGATGAATATAGGCTCAGAGTGCTGAAAAGTAATACTACTTCTTGTGTAAGGACCACTAGAGATTTCTGTGCCAAACTTATGGCAATCATTACATTATCTGAAATCATCCATTTTCTTGTTGGTTCCCTTTCATGAGTATTCTGAACAACATGAGGACAACAGTCCGTCTCTCAACAATAATTCAACCTGTTACAGTGCCTTCCAGGTAGCAGGCAGATCAACCACAAGTATTTATTGAGTGAATCAATGACAAATTGATTAATGATATAAATGATAAAATGATAAAATGGTTACTTAAAAGCTGATGAGTCACAAAATAAGGGAAGCTCTCAATGACAGATCATCCAAAATGAAAATGAGCAACTGGTTTCAAGGTTGACTAACCAAATCTTCCCACTACCCGAAATAGACAGAACTTGATATTGCCAAACAATACCCGCACTAAGCAGGCATAGCCTACATTCCCAGGGAGGGGGAAAGTTATCATACTTTCTTAATAAGTAATTATATAAGCAGTTTAGATGTAAGAGCTATCATTACTGTCTAGAACTAAATTTGAGTAATATGAAGTCATAATCAGTACATTATTTTATTACTATTTAAAGTTAGTGAAGAAATTCAAAGAAGAGGTGGAAATTGGAGTTATTTATTTCACTTTTAATAAATATTTCAAAATATTTTAATTTTAGGCAACTTTAATTGCATAATATTATGTCTCAAGGTCTGAAATTAGGACCTAAATATTACACACCCAGGGGTACCATTAGCTATTTTAAAATGTACTTGCAATTTCCTCTCCAAACTTGATCTTTTCCTTTATTTTATGTCTCAGTAAATGGCATCTCAACTGACTAAGGAACTCAAGCCCAAACCTCTTTTCTTGCCTTGTCCTTTGTCCTATACATACACTCTGTGACCAGGTTTTATTGGTTCTACTTTTTAACTATCCATTGAATCTGTTTTCTCCTTCCACCCCCACTATAACTTTCTTAATTCAGTAATTCTCTCATCTTTTTCCAAGGTCTTTATAGTAAACTTCTACCTCACTCTGTCTCCTCACCTAGCATTCTCTCTGCCACAAGCTACCAGAGTGGTCTTTTTAAAACACAAATCTCATATTTCATAAACATGTCTAGTTTGTTTGATACTGAAGATCTCCTTTAGCCTGGAATGTATTTCCTTCTTTTCCCTTAATTTCTCATTGGAAAGGGTTACCGTAGAGCTTAACATTAGTTTAATTATTCATTCTGATTTTTCAAGGAGAATCCTAATTTAACCTATTAAAGCATATTTATATAGTAACCCTTTGGCCAATTTCAAATGTTCTCCAGGTTGGACAATAAATTACATAAAGTTACCCTACTTAAATGGGTCTTTTGTAGACTTCTGTCATTGCTCCTATAGCTGTGTAAAGGAGAATCAGGGGGAAGACAATACTAAAAGGGAGGACAGTATCATGTCTTTCTGGGAATTCATGATGCTCCTCAGTGACCAAGGGATACAGAGAATAGATGTGAAGGAGAGGATTTGTAAGAGAGTAACTACAGGTGTCCCCTGGGTGGTGCAAACAATTAAGTGTTGGATTACTAGACAAGAGATTAGGATCTGAACCCATACAGAGACACCTCAGAAGACAGAGCTGAAGATCTGCTTCTGAAAGCTCACACACAGCCTAGGTAGTACAGTTCTACTCTGATACACATGGGGTCACAATGAGTCTAAATCAGCTCAGTGGCAACTAACAACAAGAAGAACAGCAGGTCACTGCAAAATTGAAGTTCAAGATAGAACTTCAATTCTCGGGAAATGAAAGGCCAGGCAAGGAAAGTGCAGCACAAATACAGGGATGCATGTAATGCTGAAATTCAGGGGATCCCCAGCACCTTGTTTTATTCCTGGGCACACCAGGAATACTCAGGATGGTCACACAAAACTCAGTTGCAGACCTTACCCCCACAGTAAGGTTTGGGCTCCTAAAATGCTACCTGTGTGCATTGAAGAAATACCATAATGAGATTTCGGTTTAGAAAAATTATTCTGATGGCATGTGGCAGAGGGATTGTTGCATGGAGGGGAAAGCTGAAGCAGGAAGCTATTGCAAAGGACTTGGTTGGAAAAAGACCCCAGTTAACTGGTTCTGGAACAAGAACGAGTATAACTTTAGGGAGCAACAAACATCATACTCAGGGGTTGCTCCTAATTCTATGAAATTCAGGACTGTTGAAGCATATGGAAATATAAATCTTTAACATTGTCTTAAAATGTGTCAGTGTATCTATGAAACCTAAATTGCACCTTCTAATTTGCACTAAAAACTAAACATGATTTGAGTAAAGGCTCGTTCAGAGAAATAAGGAAAATTGCTTCTATCTTTGTAAACCTTTTTTTCTTTTTTTAAATCAATGATTTGATTGTATGCTTTTTCAAATATTACAATTTTGGTAGAATAACAAACATTAGACATTGGTTCTTTAAACCCACTATGTGATTTACTCAATCAAAATGCAATTTTTAAAACAGTAGTTTACTCGGAATCAGGTCTTTGACTTTTTTTTTTTTCCTGAAAAAGAGAAAACAGAACTGTTAAACTTGATGAACAACAAAAATTGATCCATTTTATCTAGCCATTATGGACAGAATAACAGAAGCCAGGATTGTTTTTTACACAAAAACAGATTTATTGTTGTAAAGATAAAGAACATTTCCTATTGATTTGCCCTCTTTGAATTCTTTCAAAAGTACTAATATTGTTTTCACTTTGTGTGCTACATCTGTGTCATTGGTATAGTCTGCCTTTCTTGCATTTATCTTCATATAACTTTTGAAGTTATATGAAGAATATTGCATTCACTGTAGTTAGTCTTTCAGATCACTTTTAAGGAGCTAAACCCTCTATCTGAATTAGTCACTTAACTGCAATGAGAGGATTATCTTAAGCGTTAAAGTGTTCACTCTTAACTCGACTACCATAGTTGGTAATAGGCTGTTTGGAAGTCCTTACACGTAATCATGGCACATGGACACATCAGGAGAGGGAATTGGCATCCAGAGATGTCATACCGTCCGTGAGTCAACTGATTTATTACACTGGATAAAATATCAGAGTTCCAGTCTTCTATTTGATGGAGACCTGGATGAGGGTAGAAAGACTTAATAGCTTAAGATGATGAGGAATTCTTCTCAATACAAACAATTTCTAATTATAGCGGAGAAGAAATTTTATCATAGAATGACAAATCTTCTTCCTTCCAAATAGCTTACTAAAAAGAACTTGTTTTCAACTACAAATATGGAAAAGCATATTTCAAAAAGAGGACTGCATCTCTTTTAATGTTCAATTTCATTGTTGCAGTTTATTGGGGAGTTATTTTAAAACATGAAGTCTAAATATTTGGCCTTATTACTTTGTTTCTTCTACAGGCTCAAACTAGTACACCTCTATGTTTAACCATTGTGAAGGAAGTCTAGTAATATCAGAGGAGTCCCTGGATGGTTCAAGCAATTAATGTGCTCAGCTACTAACCAAAAGGCTGTATATTTGAATCCACCCAGAGGTGCTCAGAAAAAAGACCTGGTGATGTATTTCAAAAAAATCAGCCATTATAAATCCTATGGTATATGAACTGCTGTATGGAATATGAATTTGCTCTGTAAACTTTCACATAAAAAAAAATAGTTCTACTATTTGTGTGTTCTACTATCATTTCTACTCTGACACACATGGTGTTGCTATGAATTGGAAACAACTCAACGCAACTGGTTTTTTAATGATATTAGATGGTTCAACAAAACCAGATGACAATTAAACATGGTACATAGCATTTTTTTCTAATCTTTGCACTCACACTATATTTGATAATAGATATACTCTCTTTTTTGTGTGTTTGGTGAGCATGCTCCTAGGTTATAGTGAAATATAGGTATACAAAGTTTTATCTAAAATAACACTACCTTGATGCCATTGCCAAATAATTTGGCAGATAGAATAAAGTAAGGGAAGCTACAGTTGCATTGACATTACTTAAGAATTGCAATTAATGAGCATGAAGTATCTTTGTAGTCTATCTTCCATTTTCTGGAATCTACCATTTATTTAGAATTCTGTTTTTCACTAGAATGTTCAAATAGCTAGAATTTCCCATTTATTGACTTGTCTATTTTCGTTCCACTATATTATGTTTCTGTACATTTATTTTTGGCACAAGATGTTGTAAACACACACTATAGTTTGTGTTGTTTTCCTATTTCTCACCCTATGTAATGGACCTTGCTTTTTTGACTCCCCCTATGGGTAAGACTTGGGAGCTCTGGTAGCGTAGTGCCTAAGGCACTTGACTGCTAACTGGAAGGCTGGCAGTTCAAACCCACCAGCCATTCCTCATGAAGAAGATGGGGCAATCTACTTCCGTAGTGATACTGCCTAGGAAACCCAAGGAGGGGTTGCTATGAGTCGGGTCCAACTCAATGGCACATAACAACAGCAACAACATGGGTAAGATTTATTAGAGGTAGGGCCCAAACTACTCTGGCTACAGAAGCTCAAGGAGCTAGATCCTCCCTCTCCCCATGCCCTGAGGTTCAGGCTATGGTCCCATGACCTCAGTGTAACCCATCTAGGCTCCAGCTCCATGTCACAGAGACTATTAGACACTATTCACAATTGGGCAGTAGCAGAGAGGGCCCAGTGGCAGCATGTCCCTACAGCTCCTGTGGCATGACCTAGCTGTGTTTCCTGCTACTTAATCCCCCTTGGTTCCTGCTGTTTGTTTCTGAACCTGAGCTCCCAGACTTCCCTTCTAAGCGCTGCCCAATATCTTTCAAGTAAATTTCTCTTACATTTAATTTAGTCAGAGTTAGTTTCTGTTGTTTAAAAAAAGAAAGAAAGAAAGAAAACCTCAATGAAACAGGGTTCTTTTGTTTTGTTTTGTTTTTAATGATTGACTGTAGCCTAGTGGTCTAATCATAATTATGTATCATTTGTTAAGGATAAACAAATAAATTGCAGCAAGAGGAACAGCATTTATTAATGTAAGCTCCTAATCCCATGCAAAACAAAAAACTATACATTGATAAATACTTCCTTGAAAGTTTTAATATATTTAATAATTCTGTCACATTTGCCACAAGTTGACTTTCTTAATTCAAAGGCTTGAGTCATGCAGCAAATTTTGAGAAAACAACACATTCAAAATGTGTTCATTATTCAAGTGAACACAGTGTTTGTGTTTAGCCTCCTGAGTGGGTAATATTTTACCCATAGCACTCACTGAAAACCTGCCATTGAATGCTAGCCTCTGTACTAGGTGCTGGGTACAGAGATGAATAAGGCTCCTGGCTCCTCATACAATGCCTGGCAGTTGCAAGAGCCACTCAATGAATGTTTTTTGAATTAATGACATAATCCTTGCCTCTAAGGAGCTCTATCCTGTGGGAAAGACAGACACCTAATTGTGGCATAATATGCTATGCCAATGCCCAAAATAGTTCATTTGAGTGAGAGTGGGTGTGGAGAGGAACTGCTGGCATGTTTTAGATGCCTTAGTGAGTTCCTATCATGGTGTCGAGGTCACACTGTCCAGTCCAGTGACACCTCCTGGCTCTCTCAGAATTGTTATTCAGGCCTCTTCTTCTAAGCCCTCATAGTTAAGCTTGTGACACTATGTTTGAACTCCTATTAATAGGCCTAGTCAGCTCCTCAGCAGATTGCATCTTAACATCAAACAGCCAGAATCCCCAACAATGACTTCTTGGCATCAAGCCAATCTTCAAGCATCAAAGCCATATTCCTTGCAAATCAGCTCCACGTGATGATAAATAATGGCATCAGGATTCCAAACCAATTATCCCATGGTATTCTTCAAGGGCACACTGGGCTTTATTTTAAAAACAGTAGCATTGCTGATGCTAGCCCTGAAATGTTAACAATGGACACAACATGCAGATGAGAGCAACGACCAGAAAAGGGTTTGTAATTCACATCCCTGCACTGCACCAACCTGGAAAAGTTCAAGAAGATATGTGTTAGGCCATATTTTTACAGTTTCTGCCTTGAGCACCCACCAGCAAAGCTTGTGAAATGCCATCTTGCTGGAACTGTATAATGGAATAGAAGCATGAACTAACTTTTAAATTCAGATCTCATACTGATGTTAGCTATGTGACCTTAGGCAAACCATTCACTAAGCTTCAATCTCTGCATCAATAAAGAAAGGGTATTAAGATCTACCTTAACAAAATGTCAAGAAAAAGTTTATACATAAAAAGAAACATTCTCTAATGGTTACCAGGAATGAAAGAAAGGGAGGAAAAATCACCAACTAGAGAGTAGACATATATTAACTTGGGTAAAGGAAAGACAAATGTACAGTAAGGAGGAGGTCAGCACAAAATGACCAAGACAAAGGAAGACACTAGGCCATGCACAAGAGTAAAAAGCAATAAAGGTAAATTCTATTATATACATGACCCTGCAATTACAGTAATAATAGGATATTATTACTAATAATAATATTAGTAAGGATATTACTACATATATATATGTAGCAATATATGCAGAGGATATTTCTACATATATATTTATATGTGCTGCAAATATATTCACATATAGAGTAGACCATACAGGGGTCAAAGTTATGAAGACTTCTTAGCCACAACTAAACATCTTGTGGCAATCAGTCATTGGGCCTGGGGACTCAGGACCATAGTCTAGAAAGACATCAAGGTCAATTGACAAAACATAGTCCACAATGACAGTGTTATGCATCCTTCTGGTGAGGAGAAATTGGAGTCTTAAAAGCTTGTGAGCAGCCATGTAAGGTACAACTATCGGTTTTTCCCTGTCTGGAGCAGAGAGGAGTGAAGAAAATCAAAGACAGAAGGAATCAATTAGTTCAAAAGACTAATGGACCATGTCATCTTCAGCTTCTATGACCCTGGGACCAGAAGAACTAGATGGTGCCTGGTTACCACTGCTGACCTCTCTGATCAAAATCACAAGGTCCTGGATTGAGTGGGAAAAGAAAGTGGAATAAAACTCAAAATCATGAAAAAGAAAAAAAAAAAAAGTCTAGATTACTGGTCTGATAGAGACTTGTGGAACCCCTGAGACTATAGTCCTCAGAAACCTTTCAAGCCTGGAACTGAACTTACTCCCATTGATCAACTTTCAGTCAGATAATAGACCTATAAGGTGAACTCTGGTAGCGTAATGCTTAAGGCACTTGACTGCTAACCAGAAGGCCAGAGGTTCAAACCCACCAGCCACTCCTTGGAAGGAAGGTTGGGCAATCTACTTCTGTAGTGATGTTGTTGTTGTTGTTGTTTGCCATCGAGTCGGCCCTGACTCATGTAGTGATACTACCTCGGAAACCAAGGAGGGGTCGTTATGAGTTGGGTCTGACTCGATGGCACATAACAACAACAAATAAGGTGAACAATACCAGGGAGAACAGAACAATAACCTTCTTAGAACAATAACCCATACAATACCAAAAGGACAGAATTTGCCCAGGGACAAAGCTCAGAAGATAGGATGGGACAGGAAAGAAGGATGAATGAGAACAAGAAACACAGGGAGGAAGTGAGAAGATTACTGTTATATTATGAGTATTACATCATTGTCACAAAACAAAATGTGTGTGAATTGTTGAATGAAAAACTAATTAGAAAATTAGCACTGTAAACTTTCACCCAAACCACAATAAAAAGTAAAAAAAAAAAAAAAAGATCTACCTTAAGACTTATTGACATAGCAGCATATAGGAATCCAATAAATAGTTGTTATTATTGTTAATTAGAATTACAAGGCTAGCTACCACAGATAGTAAGCACTTTACAAACATTATTTTAGTCCTTTTAGCAACACTATGAAGTAGGTATATTTTTACCTCTAATAATAGATAAGTAGAGAATCAAATAATTGTCCATTATCCCAGATTGTGAGAGTGAATTCAAACTCAGGCTTGCTGACTCCAGTGACTAGGCTCTTTGATAGCCATCAGGTTCTCTTCTTTGCTGCCTTATGCATCTCCTCTTACTCCAGTGACTCCGCGTGTCTCTCTGTTGACCTTACCAGGACAAGAAAGTCATCATTGCTGTAGCTGTCCCATTACTTTGAAGATGACCCCATTTCAACTACATTCCTAGTTTGCTACTCTATCATTTGACACTGTTTTGGAAACAAAAGATCTTCCTCAACTCACTATCAAGATCCTTTTAAGCCACAAAACAAAGTTGGATTTTGTTTAGCTTTCCTGCCAGTAACCAATCAGCTTTTCTGAAGCAGGTTCTACGTATGAGGTTGGTTCCTTTCACTTAATATAATGTCCAGGTAATCAAGGGTCTGTTTGTTCCCTGCTTGCTCCAGAGTCTCAGGCCAATAGCCAGCCCTTGATCTGTGCTCACCAGGTTCACTGGACAATCTGCCTGATGGACCATATTCCCACGTAGACATGCAACAAAGGTCCCTTCTAGAAGAGCTCTGGTGGTGTAGTGCCTACAGCATTGGACTGCTAATCAGAAGGCTGCGGTTCAAACCCACCAGCCACTCCTCGGAAGGAAGGTTGGTCAATCTACTGTAGTAATATGGCCTCGGAAACCCAAGGAGGGGTCGCTATGAGTTGGATCTGACTGGATGGCAGTAAGTTAGTTACTGAGTTAGCTTTGTTTGAAACAAAATATTATATTTGACTCAAGCAACACAATACCCCTCAATCATCAGCAACTAAGCCATTAACTAAAGCTGATTGGAAAGAGCATTTTGGAGGATCTGGAAACTTGTATTAAGTCCTAGATGAAGAATCATGAGCTGTGTAAATTTAATCAAACACTTAATCTCTGAGCTTGTTCTGAGTTAATGTATGTGGCTGGTAATTCTCTGTTGTTGTTTTTTTTCTCCCCAGATGCATTCATCCCCCTTCTCTGCCCTTCTTTATGCCCTGAGGATTTGCTGCTCCCTACTCACTGCATTTCCAAGACTCTCTTGCCATCTGGCTTGTGGTTGGTTTTAGCAGTAGATCAGAAGGTGAGACTAGAGAGGGAGCAAGATAAAGATATTCTCCCCTCTTTCGCTGCTTCTGCACTATGTATTTGGCAGCAGCTGGGTGGCTGCTCTTCCTGTGTTCTGGCTTTTCTTGGGGCTCTGGTAACAGTTTCTACCCCTTGTATTTTAGGTTCTAGGGAAAGCAATGGCTTCCTACTCTTGCTAGTCTCTGGCTGCCCTGCGTCCTTTGTTTGCTCTTTACCTTGCCCATAAGCTCTGAAACTAGCCCTTCATTAAAGTCTTTTCTTGGAACCCTCTGAGTAAATTTTATTTCCTGCTCAGAAACTGATGGGTACAGTATTTGAAAGGAGTTGAACAGTATAAGAACTACCTATAAAAATACAGGTAATCAGATTAGTATTATTAATTATTATTGGGTCATATTTTCAACATAAATACTATACTCTGAAGTTCTTAAAACTTTCTTGGTTATATTTAAATTTTGTCAGCCCAGAAATTTAAAAAAAATCAGAAAACAGTGATCAAAGTTGTATCAGATAAGGTGTACCTGGGTCTGGTTTGCTTCCTCTTTATTGTTTAGGGAACGGTCAGAAATGTGAACAGGTATTAGAATGGAAGGATGCCCAATCATAATAAAATTACCCAGCCTCAAGGTGCAGTTGCCTAAATCCACATTTATACATAGATACTGTTTTTGTACAGAAATGTGTGTGTGGGGAAGCATTTTTAATGAAGAGGCTGCAGTAAGTCCCCAGGTTAAGAATATCTGATTTGTGGACAACTGGTACTTAAGAACAAACTGCTATCAAGCCTTTTGAATTAACAATTTGAGGTAAATACAATCTTTTGTGATCACTAATGCACACATTACTTGGTGACACTCATGAAAATATTGCATGGCTTCAGCTGTTCATCAACCTAAGGAAAGAGAACACCGTCTGCCTTTTTAAGTTGCATCACGATTCTGTTAACACTGCATTTAGTACGTACGTTTCTATTTGGCTTAAATTCTCTTTTTATTTACCCTTGTAATCATGCCCCCAAAGCATAAATCTGAACCAAGTTCAGATGATACATCAAAGAAAAGGAAAATGATCAAGATTGAAAATAAAGTGGAAATAATAAAGCCATCAGAAAGAGCTGAAATGCCATTGGTCATTGAAAAAGCTTTAGGCTACACTCAGTCAACGATTGGAACAATTTTAGAGTATAAAGTGAGAATAAGGGAGCATGTGAAAGGTCTGCTCCAGAACTGAAATAATTTTTGATGAAAGAGGTAGTTGAATCTTTTTGTCTCATTGAAGCAAGAATGGCAAAGTTAGAGGAGTAAGATCCTACTGCAGAGGGGTTCATCAAAGTTTAATGTACAGTTACCATGGGCCTCAACTGCTACAAGGCCATTTATGACAAGAAAAAGCTCTGTACAAACTTCCCTGTATGTCTACTTTAAGAAGTTGACTCCAATAGTAAACCTTCCCCTCTCCAGCAGCAGGTCCATCCTTTCCGACTCCAGGCCCATCTCCCCATCATCTTCTCCATCATCCAAAAATTGTTATCATGTTACCTCACAAATGCCCCTTCTGGTGTGCAAGACATCAGTGGAATGAGAATAGGTATTAATCTTATTCATGATCTTTTTTCTTTTTTTCCTATATAAAATGTTTTAAGAACTGTTTCTTTATTTTTTTAAATAGTACTATATATCCACACACATACATATACACATAGATTCACTCTCTCTTCAGTACAGTACTATATACAGTTACTTTTATTATTACTGTATTATTATTTATTATTACTTTTATTATTGCTGCATTATTATGTTTAAGATGTTCTAGTGTATTTGAAAGTGTTTCTTAAGTGTTGTATATACATAGAAATAAAAATACATATTATATACTAAGACAAATGTTTGACTAACTGATGCCAAATAAGTACTGTATGTACCTGTTTGAACTTACTTTCAAATTCGACTTAAAGACAGAGTTAGGAATGGACCTCCTTTGTAACCCAGGGGCTGTCTATATGGCAGTTGCTCCCTACACAGGTATAGTGACTCATTTTATT
>NW_006921620.1:16941949-16948835 GCF_000298275.1 Orycteropus afer afer
GGGAATTCTACTGGCAAGATACTGGGATGCTCAGTTAAGCGTGAGAATCTAGATGGCAGGGCTAACGGATGGTCTCCTTCAAATCCTACCATCAGAGAATCTTGGCTGCAAACGTTTTCTGACCCTGTGTCAACCTGCTCAAGATTCAAATTCCGGGGGAATCAGCCTGACCTGGCTTGGGTCCCAGGCCCACAGCTTGGCCAAAGAAGCTAGGCCACTTGATTGACAGTCCTGGCAAGTGGAATGGGAAAGGGGTGGTTTTTCAAAGGAAAAGTAGAATGCTAGTACGAAGGGGGAAGAGATTCTGGGCTTGCAAAACCAAAAACAGAGTGTACCATAAAAGTTTTTGGAACATTTTCTGACATGTTAAGCTATTCAATAGTATACACAATCTATTTCCTATAATTTGAACACTAAATATCACAAATGTTACATGAACCTACAATAGATAGGGTTCTTTACCTTCAGTTTCTTTACCTGGATTATCCTGAGGAGTGTGAAATCTAGAAAGCTTTCGTGAACAGCTTTATCTATAGCCTGTTAATACTTTTTGAGTAGGGAGGAGCAAATGGTATCAAGTTACCAGAAAGATTTCCTTGTCACAATGAAAATGAAATAACATTGGTAGCAGCAAAGGTTGTTACCCTTTCTTCATCTCTCCAGTTAGAAACAGTGGTTTGTATTTCAGGAACCCCTTGGGTGACCAAAAAAAAAAAACAAAAACAAAACATGAAAGAAGTCTTCAAATCTTAGTTGTAAACTTTAGGCTAAATGTGCTGCATAGATGATGCATGATTTTTCCAGTCTTTTCTATTAAACTCTTTGAAATATAAAATGTTTGCCACTGAGGCAGGGGTTGTGTCTACTGTTTGCTGCCATATCTCCTGCACCTAACAGGAACTTGTTACATATTTCTAAAATAAATGGATTAATGAATATATTTAATATTTTAAAAAAGAGATTTTACGTTAATTTACACTTTTTTTAAGCAAAAATTTCTTTTAAAAATGAATGTTTTTTGCTTTCACAGTAGGAAGAAACTCTGATACTTTTGGAAGGAAAGAAAATATATGTTAACCATTTTCCTTGTTGTGAATTTGATTTATTAGTTTTAACTATTTCTAACATATCATGCATTCATTTAATAATTAATTTCTTATGTTTGTTTTTTATTGCTGCCCTCTAGAAAGTAAAGTGCACTAGAATAGGGTCTTTGCTTGTTTTTTTTTACTTCTGGACTTCTTGTATGTCCTCTATAAATTCGATGTATTAATACTACATAATTTACTTATTACAAATACCAAATTATGGATAACACTGCAAAGATTAGGAATTTCAGAACACTTAATTGTGCTCATGAAGAACCTGTATATAGACAAAGAGGCTGTCATTCAAACAGAACAAGGTGATATTGCATGGTTTAAAGTCAGGAAAGGAGTGTGTCAGGGTTGTATCCTTTCACCATATTTATTCAATCTGTATGCTGAGTAAATAATCTGAGAAGCTAGACTGTATGAAGAGGAATTGTGTTAGATTGGGTTCTCTAGAGAAACAAAACCAGTAAAGCTTATATATATGTGTGTGTGTGTATATATATATATATATAAATTTATATTAGGAAAATGACTTACACAATTATAGAAGTTGGCAAGTCCAAAGTTCCTGGATCAAACGTCAAGCTGGAGGCTTTTCCCAACTCTTGCAGTCACAGGGGCTGAGGAGCTCAAGGCTGGCAGGCAGTACACCAGCTGTTGACTCCAACGAATGATGAATCCAAGGTCTCCAGGCCAAATGATGGATTGTTCACCCACGGACAGTTGTAGACAGCACAACAGAATCCTGATCCACAGAAGAATATCTCTCTCCCAGGATGTCCACAGATATACTGGAAGCAGGCCACACCCCTAGGGAAACTCCCTTTCAACAGATTGACCACTCAAAACATAATCATCTGATTTCATCATGGGAACAACCACACCACAACAGCTCAAACCACAGACAATTGTGGTCCAGCCAAGTTGACACACAGCTCCAACTATCACAGGAATGCAGCATCAAGATTGGAGGAAGTCCCAGTAACGACCTGTGATATGCAATAACACAACGTTGCTTGCTGAAAGTGAAGAAGACTTGAAGCATTTACTGATGAAGATCAAACATTACAGTCTCCAGTATGAATTACACTTCAACCCAAAGAAAATGAAAATACTCACAAGTAGACCAGTAAGTAACATCATGATAAATGGAGAAAAAATTGAAGTTGTTAGGGATTTCACTTTATCTGGATCCACAATCAACTCTCATAGAAGCAGCAGTCAAGCAGACTATGTATTGCACTGGGCAAATGTGCTGCCAAAGACTTCTTTAATTAAAGTGTTAAAGAGCAAAGATGTCACTTTGAAGACTAAGGTGTGCCTAACCTAAGCCAAGGTATATGGATTTGAAAGCTGGACAATGAATAAGGAAAACCAAAGAAGAGTTGATGTCTTTGAGTTGTGGTGTTGGCAAAGAATACTGAAAATACCATGAACTGCCAGAATGACCAAATCTATCCTGGAAGAAGTGAAGCCAGAATGGTCCTTGGAAGTGAGGATGGCCAGACTTCATCTGACCTACTTTGGTTTATGCGAGAGTGGACCATTCCCTGAAGAAGACTATCATTCTTGGTAAAGTAGAGAGTCAGCAAAAAAGGGGGAAGACACTCAGTGAGATGGATTGATATCATGGCTGCAACAATGGGCTCAAGCATAGCAAACATTGTGAGGCTGGCAGAGGACCAAGCAGTGTTTCCTTCTGTTGTACATAGGGTCGCTATGAGTTGGAGTCGACTTGATGTCATCTAACAACAACAACATGTGACTCCAGGAGTTTTTGTCTCTTGAATTAGTCCAACTTCAGTCTCCAGGTATTAGTCAGTTACTGTTCAAGTTCTTCTACCTAATGCTGGGTCCAGTGGCAGTTTCCAGTCCTGGTGAGCTGTGATTCTTTGTGTCTACATATGTCTCCAGTTTTCAGAGCAGTGGTTTACATCATGACCTCAAATCTCTGATGGGTTTAAGAAGAGTGTTGATTTCTAGTTTTCAGCTCCTTTGTTGTTGTGAATACAGCAGTGATGACTTCCAAGCTCTTTACACATCAGACCAGAAACTAGAAGTACTGTAAATGTTTGAATTAAACTGTATTTTTATATACCTACTTATGTTATGTTATGTTGTTATGTGACGTTGAGTAGTCTCTGACTCATAGAGACTCCTCCTTGGGTTTCTGAGGCAGTATCACTATGGAAGTAGATTGCCCAACCTTCCTTCCAAGGAGTGGCTGGTGAGTTTGAACCGCCAGCCTTCTGGTTAGCACTCAAGCACCTTAGGTACTATGTCACCAGAGCTTATGTTATATCCCATTCAAAATAAGATCAGTTGACTTGTAGAGGATTATATACTAATAGGTAGATGGAAAATACAATAAGTGGCATAGTGCCTAAGACCTTTGACTGCTAACCAGAAGGCTGGCGGTTCAAACCCACCAGCCACTCCTCAGAAGGAAGGTTGGGCAGTCTACTTCCATAGTGATACCGCCTAGGAAACCCAAGGAGTGGTTGCTGTGAGTCGGATCTGACTCTACAGCAGTGGTTGCATTTGTGTTTATTAAAGACTAAAATTGAGCCAGAACAAATAATTTTCTACCAACTACTTTCCTTTTCTGTCTCTGCAGACAAAAACTGGAGCCCTATTCCTCTGCTTTAGGTATCTAGTGCTGCTGTAACAAAAATACCATAAATGGGTGCTTTTACAAAGAGAATTTATTTGTCACAGTTTAGGATGCTAGAAGTCTGAATTCAGAGCACTGGTTCTGGGCAAAGGCTTTTTCTCTCAAAAGGCTCTGGAGGAAGGTTCTTGCCTCTTCAGCTTCTGTTTCCTGGTTCCTCGGAGATCTCCATGTTCTTTAACATTGATCTTACCCCATCTCTGCTTAACCAGCTTGATTATTTTCTTTTATATAATAAAAGAAATTGACTAAATATACAAGATGTACCAATCCTGTCTCATTAACATAACAAGAGCAACCAATTCCCAAATGGAATTATAACCACAGATATAGAGGTTAAGATTTACAGCACATATTTTTTGGGGGACACAGTTCAATCCATAATATCCTTATATACTCATCAGAGGGCTGGTGAACTTTTCATAATTTTTTTTGTGGGGGGTGGGGAGAATTTCAAGAGGTATAATGGTATCAGTATAATTAGGAATAATTTTCCTCCCTGTAAAATACTCAAGGAACTCTGGTGGCATTGTGGGTAAAACATTGAGATGCTACTAGATGGTCAGCAGTTCACAGCCACTAGGTACTCCAAGGGAGGAAGATGAGGCAATCTATTTTTTAAGATTTTGAAGATTTACAGCCTTGGAAACCCAACAGGTGTCACTATGAATAAGAACTGACTCGATGACAGGTTTTTTTTTTTTTTTTTTTTTTTGGCAGAACACTTATGCCAGAGTTAAAGAAAGATTTTTTTTTTTATAGCTGTAATAATACAAGTAAAAATATCTTTTTATATTACAAAATTACTAGCCAAATATATAAAGAACGACTCTTTATGTACGGATTCTATCTTGTTAATGAATTCTAGCATTGAAAAGATTAAAAAAAATCTCTTTGGGGACATATTTATGTTATTCAAATGTATATGTGATCATATAGATATGGGCTATAAGCTTCAATTACTCATTTGTTCAACTAGTTCTTACTGACACCTTGCCCTTATGCCAGGCACTGTGGTAAGGAGATCATAGTAAGCAGTATAACAATGTGCCTGGCCTCACAGAGCTTATAATCTAGTAGGGATACACATTATGCAAAATAACTGCACAAATAACAAATTAATTTTGATTGAATATGTGCTACAATAAAGAATACATTACCTGCTTGTCAGTTTGTAATACTGTTGTGGCCTTTGTGTTGCCATGAAGCTATGTCATTGGTATTTCAAGTACCAGCAAGATCATCCGTGGTGGACAGGTTTTGGTGGAGCTTCCAGACTAAGATAAACTAGGAAACTGGTGATCTTCTGAAAATCAGCCAGTGAAAACCCTATGGATCATAACAGAATATTGCCTGATTTAGTGCTAGAAGATGAGCCCCCAGGTTGGCAGACAGTCAAAATATTCCATGGCTGCAACAATGGACTTGAGCATCCTTAGTATTAATAAGTATGAAGACGGCACAGGGCCACACAATGTTCTGTTGCACCTGGGGTTGCCATGAGTTAGAGTCAATTTGACTACAACCACAACAAAACAGAGAATACAAGAGAATGCAATGAAATGAAATGTGTTATAAGCATATAACATAGGGATTTGATGTAATCTGGAAGGTCAGGGAAGGCTTCCCTAAGTATTTGATGTTTCAGCTGAGGCCTAAAAGATAAGAAAGAAGGAGTTAGCCTTGAATAAGGAGGGTGATGGTGTTGGAGAGAGAAGTTGGAAAGAGTACATTCCTTGCAACTGAAACATCATGTACGAAGACCTGGAAGTGTAAGGAGCATGGCACATTTAGTGAAGCAAAAAACGTTCCCTAAGTGTGGAGAATGAAAAAGGAAGGAGTGGAGCAGGACAGAAATGGAGAGCTTGGCAGAGGGTCTTGGAAGCTTTATTAAATATTTTGGACTTTATTCTAAGGACAAGAATAAGACTTTGTAGTGGCATTGGGTTTTTGAAAACTCTTGTCTCCTGAGTGAAAGATGGACTGGAGGAGATAAATGAGAATGGAAGCTGAAGAGACCATTGCAATAATCCATTGGGAGGTGCTAATGGCCTGGACCCAGAGGGTGACAGTGGAAAAAGAGAAAAGTAGACAGACTTAAGATATGTTTGGTGTTAGAACTGACTGGAATTTGCTGAGGAATTGGATTTGCAATGAATCAAGGTTGACCTTTAGGCTTTATGAATAACTAGTTTGATTTTGCTGAAAATGAGAAGATGGGAGGGAGTGAGGGTGGTTGCCAAATACAAGGGTTTTCAAAAGGAGAAATCATGAGTACATCATGGTTATGTTTGACTCAGATGTCTGAGACATTCAAGTGGAGATGTTAACTATATTGTTGCATATTTGTTTGTTTTTACATTGCAGCGATAGAAATTTAACTTCCTAAAGCCAGAGAGTCTTAAAGTGACCTTTCTGACTTGGGTTTTTGACTTTTAATTTGCACAAGCGAAGAGCCTATTAAGATAATTTTTCAAGAATCAAAGAGCAATTTGACTCAAAGATAGAGTCAAGTGTCATATTCGTCACAAAACTGCTGCAGTTTTGAAATGAGTCTTTCCAACTCCATTTCTTTCCCAATGAGGTTACATGGTTTCTAGGCCAATTTTCAAACAGTGGGCTCAGATACCAATTTCTTCTCTCTCTAATGGTCTGCAGGAAGGAGTATTCTCAGAACTTAGTGTCATAAGAACACAAGTTCATCTGGGGACACAGGTCCAGACATTGATACCATGACCTAGTCTTTGGATGGTACATATTTGTTTATTTCTGTGTCTTCTCTAATAGATTCTCAATATTTTAAGGGTAGAGATCATATATTCTTGACATTAGCTGGATATTTGTGAACTGGATTAATAAATAAATATATCTTCATTAATGTGATAAAATCCATAACTCAGTAGTAAAGCATAGAAAAATAAGACTTGAGGGGGAATGACAAAGATCAAGAAGAAAGTCAACTGAATCTTTGGGACCTACTATTATTTTACCTGAAGCCAAATCAATGACATTAAAAAAAAAAAAGTAACCAAGGAACCATTTTCTCTAAGCAATGACAAACAACAGTTTGACTGATTTCTTTTAATGAATTGAGTGAATTTGGCAGTTTGGTAGTAATTTA
>NW_006921620.1:16949320-16950598 GCF_000298275.1 Orycteropus afer afer
CTGGTCTTTTTTTTTTTTTTAATGATTTTGAGTTTTGTTTCATATTGTTCTCCCACCCTGACCCGGATCTCCTGCACTGATCCCGTTCTAAGTGGTTGACAGTGATAACCACCATCTAATTCTGGTCTCATGGTCATATAGACTGAGTATCTCATGATCCACTAGTCCTTTAGACTAGTTGTTTCCATGTGTCTTTGGTTTTCTTCCTTCTTTTTTGGTCTGGACGAGGAGAGACTCTATATGGCCACTTGCAAAGTTTTAAGACCCCAGGGACTACTCACCAAAGTAGGATGTAGAACAATGTTTTTTGTGTAGTATGTTATACCAGTTGAGGTTGATGTGTCCTGTAATCAAGGTCCTGAGCACATAGGTCCAACTAATTGCTCTCTCAGGGTAGTTGACTGTGGCCAAAAAGTTATCATATTTTTGTCCCCTGTTAACTCTATTATATATTTGGACATCCTTACACCACATAAAAATATGTATGTAGAAATATCATCTGCCAACCTTAGATACAGTCATGGTTATGTACCCTTTTGCCTAGACATACCTGATCATTATCCTGTCTACCCATCTGTTTACCTGTAGATGAATGTTAGTCATCATTTACAATGCAGTATTTTATATGTAAAAGAGTTTATCTTTGTTGTCTGTACCTCTTGTGCTCCTCTCTGTGTCTTCCTCTTCCTCAGTGCCACCATGTGGATAACTCACTTTTGGTACATTGATCTTCCCTTCACCCAAATCAATACTTGTCTCCACCTATCTAGCATTGTTCCCTTCTTTCCCCTTGTGGTGTGGTAAATTACCTAGCATGGCTTTTCTAGCCATAAGTCTTTGTAAACTCTGTGGTAGAATTTGCTGTGAGGAACTGAGGAGCTCCTGATTGTAAATGTTATCCACTGGGAGTATTTCTGTTGGACATGGCACAAAGCAATGTTCTGGGAGGTTCCAGCTCTCTCTCAGGTGCTTAGTATTCTGATGTTATGATTGGCTAGTTTGGCCACTCTGCCAGGCTCAAAAGGAGTCCTCATAGAAGCAGAAGTCTCTCTGACTACTGGGTGAGAAGGACATACTGCTGAGAAGGAACGTGCTCCTGAGAGACATGCACTGCTGGGAAAGAGACTGTGAGAGACTGTTGGGAGAGAGATGGCAGGCTGAGAGAGACTGAGCATTTTTCCTGAACTTGAATTGTAGCCTGGTTCTTCCCTAATAAACCCCATAATCTGTGAGTTCTGTGTGGCCACTGCAGTGAATTATCGAACCCAGGAGAGAGGT
>NW_006921620.1:16951633-16954784 GCF_000298275.1 Orycteropus afer afer
GCCCAACCTTCCTTCCAAGGAGTGGCTGGTGGGTTTGAACCCCAGCCTTCTGGTTAGCAGTCAAGTGCCTTAGGCACTACGCTACCAGATTGGAAATCTTGGTTTCCAAATGGCCTGAATTGTGGAAACATATACAAGTCACTTTATCTGTTTATCCCTTTGCTTCTCTGCTCAATTATCAACTTCCTTCCCACTCCAAAAAAGAGATCAAAAATTGCAAACAATGGAATATATGAGGATTAGGATTTAAAAAAAAAAAAAAAAAGGAGTTGTTAGGTGGTACAAATGATTAAATGTCAAAAAGTTGGCAATTTGAACACTCTCAGAGGCACCTTGGATGATACGGTTGGTGATCTTCTTCTGAACCATCACAGCCTTGAAAACGTCATGGAACAATTCTACTCTGCACACGTGGGGTCACCACAAGTAGGAATCAACCTCATGGCAACAACAACAGGAAGAAATAATCTCAGAATTGCTTTTTTGTATTTTTGTGGTAAAAATATATGCTGTTAAACATATTCCAGCTCAATGATATCTACATGTATAATTAGGTGGCATTTATTACTCTCTTCATGTTGCTCAACTGTTATTGCTATCCTTTTCCAAATTATTCCACCACCATTAACATAAACTCAATGCCCACTGAACAAAAACTCCCCTTCCCTTTTTCCCTTCTGCCCCTGGAAACACTAGTGATCTTTAGTTTCTATGTATTTGCTTATTTCATGCATGTGACACCATATATTTTGTCCTTTTATAACTGATTTATTTCAGCCGGAATAATGTTTTGAACATTCACCCATGTTGTGGCATGCATCAGGACTTTCTTTCTCTTTATGGCTGAATAATATTCCATTGTACATATATACTGTACTTTGTTTACCCATTTATCTGTTCATGGACATTTTAGTTGTTTCCAGCTTTTGGCTACTGTGAAAAGTACTGCAATGAACATTGGTGTATAGGTTTCTGGTTGAATTCCTGTTTTTACTTCTTCTGGGTATATACCTAGGATTGGGATTACTGGTCATTGTTTTTAAAGACATGGTTTACACAGTAAAGGTCGGAATCCTACCAAATTCAGTCTACGGAGCAAGCATAACCCTGATACCAAAACCAGGCAAAGACATCATAGAAAAGGAAAACTATAGATCAATATCCCTCATGAATATACATGTAAAAATCTTCAACAAATCCTAGCCAATAGACTCCAACAACATATCAAAAAATACAATACATCAAGACCAACTGGGGTGCCTGCCAGATACAGAAGGATGGTTCAACATTAGAAAAACAATCAATGTTATCCATCACTGTTCTGGTTACCTAGTGCTGCTCTGACAGGATATACTACAAATGGGAAGCCCTTAATAAACAGGAGTTTATTCTCTTACAGTTTGGAGGCTGTAAGTGCAAGGTCAAAGTGCCAAGCTCTAGGGGCAAAGTGAAAGCCCCTCAGCCTTGGGCTTCAGCTCTTCCTCCAGCTCCCAGCCCACTGAAGCTAGAGACTTTTTTTTCACTCAGAAAGCTCCTGGCTGCTGAGGCTGCCAAGCCCAAGGTTGACAAGTGTGGTGTAGTAAATTACTTAATGTGGCTTTTCTACCCATAAGTCTTTGTAAACTCCAAGGTGGGATTTGCTATGAGCAACTGAGGAGCTCCTGATTGCTAAAGTTGTCCACCTGGAGTATTTCTGTTGGGAGTGGCACAAAACAATGTTCTGGGAGGTTCCCACTATCTCTCAGGTGCTTAGAGTTCTGATGCTATGATTGGCTAGTTTGGCCACTCTGTCAGGCTCAAAAGGAGGCCTCCTAGAGGCAGAACTCTCTCTGACTGCTGGTTGAGGAAGACGTGCTGCTGAAAGAGACACGTGCTCCTGAAAGAGACATGTGCTGCTGGGAAAGAGACGCAAGAGACACGCATTGCTGAGTAAGACACCGAGGGACATGCACTGCTGGGGGTAGACTGTGAGAGACTTGGCTGAGAGACAGCGGACTGGGGAGAGAGACTGAGCGTTTTTCCTGAACTTGAATTGTAGTCTGGTGCTTCCCTAATAAACCCCATAATCTGTGAGTTCTGTGTGGCCACTGCAGTGAATTATCGAATCCAGGAGAGAGATGGTGGGTGCTTTGGTAGGAACGGTTGGTGAAAGGGCTGGAGGGAGGCAGCATGTCTGGCCTTGCAGTAATAGGCCTTGGGCTACTGATGGTGATTCTGCCTTTCTCTTGTGGGGTTCTAGGAGGTCAGAATATGTGGCCTCCTTGTCCTTTTTGCAACAAGTAAAAAGGCACAGTCCCAGTGTTATCAAACCATGTGACAGGCATTAATTCAAGTCCATTGTAAGTCTCCAGGTTAGCAGATCATGGCAGGCTTCTGAACAACAACATGACTACATGCAAGGTCCCAGCATGCCATAAGCTAAAGACCATTCCCCAAGGCTTCTGCTTATAAACAGGAAGCAGACCACATTCCCTAAGGCAGTTACTCAGCTGCTTACAGTAGATTCCACCATGGAGTTGATTATCAGTCTCATCATTGGGAATACTACATCCAGCTGCCCAGCCACTCTACCAGCCCCAGCCAAGTTGACACACAAACTGAACTACCACAATCACATACGTAAAATAAAGGAAAAGAACTAATGATCATATCAATCAATGAAGAAATGACATTTGATAAAATCTAACACTCATTCTTAAATAAAAAAAACTCTCAGAAAAATAAGATTAGGAGGAAATTCCTCAACATAGTAAAAGGCAAAACCAGCAGCCAACATTATTCTTAATGGAGAGAGACTGAAACCATTCCCCTTGAGAACTGAAACCAGGCAAGGATGCCCTCCACCACCAATCTTATTCAACATTGAATTGGTAGTCCTAACCAGGGCAATAAGACAAGAAAGGGAAATCAAAGACATCCTGATTGGTAATGAAGAAGTCGAAGTATCCCTATTTGCTGATGGTATGATCCTATACCTAGAAAACCCAAGGAACTCAGTAAAAAAAAAAAAAAAGTCTAGTTGAACTAATTGAAAGATTTAGCATAGTGGCAGGATACAAGATCAACATCCAAAAATCAGTTGAATTCCTCTACATCAGCAAAGAAATTGCTGAAAAGGAAATGTTATTGTTGTTGTTATATGCCGTCGAGT
>NW_006921620.1:16955334-16956845 GCF_000298275.1 Orycteropus afer afer
TCCTTGGAAGGAAGATGGGGCAATCTACTTCCATAGTGATACTGCCTCGGAAACCCAAGGAGGGGTCGCTATGAGTTGGGTCCGACTCGATGGCACATAACAACAACAACAACAATTTTATGTTGAAAGGAAAGAGGCCTCAAGTAAGGAAAGCACTTTTGAAGAAGAACAAAGTGGGAGGTCTTACACTGCCAGATCTCAAAACCTACTATACAGCCACAGTAGTCAAAACTGCCTGGTACTGGTCCAATGACAGGCACATAGACCAGTGGAACAGAGTTGAGAACCCAGAAATACATTCATTGACTTAGAGTCAGCTGATTTTTGACAAAGGTCTGAAATTCATTAAATGGGGGAGAGATGGTCTCTTTAACAAATGGTGCTTGCAAAACTGGATATCCATTTGCAGAAAAGTGAAACAAGATCTGTACCATACACCATATACAAAAACTAGCTCCAGATGGATCAAAGACTTAAATGCAAAGCCTAAAACTATAAAGTTCCTCAAGGAAAAACTAAGGACAAGTTTAGAGGCCTTAATTTGTGGCATAAATAGGTTGTCAAGCATAACCCAAAACTAGGTGAAGGGGACCTTCTGAAAATTAAATTTTTATGTGCTTCAAAAGACTTCTCCCAAAGAGTAAAAAGAAAACCTACAGGTTAGGAAAAAAAAAATTGGGCAGTATTTGACAAGGGACTTATCTCTAAAATTTACAGAAAACTCCAATATCTCAACAACAGAAAGACAAACAATCTACTTTAAAAATGGGCAGAAGACATGAATAGACACTTCGCCAAAGAGGATATTCAAGTGGCCAGCACATGCATGAAGAAATGCTCACAAGCATTAGCCATCAGTGAGATGCAAATCAAAACAACAATGAGATACCATCTCACTGCAGCACTAATGGCAAAGTGCAACAAGATGAAAATAAATTCTGGCAAGGATGTGGAGAGATTGGGATTCTCATACAATGCTGGTGGAACTATAAAATGATATAACCACTGTGGAAAGCAATATGGTGATTCCTTAAAAAGCTGGAATTAGAAATACCATTTAACTCAGCAATCGCATTAGTAGGTATGTATCCTAAAGAAGTGAGTGCCAGGACAAGAAGAGATATATGCACACCCATGTTCATCACAGCACTATTTACAATAACAAAAAGATGGAAACAATCTAAGTGCCCTTCAACAGAAGAATGGATAACCAAACTATGGTACTGGATCCACTCCAGTCACATTACCTTCCCTCTCCCAGTCTGCACCTATGGCCTTACGGGGCGTTCCTTATGATGAGTTGACTGCGGAAGAGAAAACTTGTGCCTGGTTTACAGATGGTTCTGTGTGATATGCAGGCACCACTCGAAAGTGGACAGCAGCGGCACTGCAGCCCCTTTCTGGGACTTCCTTAAAGGAAAGTGGTGAAGGGAAATCCTCCCAATGGGCAGAACTTTGAGCCATGCATATGGCTGTTCACTTTGCATGGAATAAGAAAAGACCAGATGTGC
>NW_006921620.1:16959097-16973416 GCF_000298275.1 Orycteropus afer afer
TATATATATATATAAATAAGCTTTACTGGTTTTGTTTCTCTAGAGAACCCAGTCTAACACACCTGTACAATAAGAATTCATCAGGAGCTTTGACTGTATTGTCTAAAGAGTTAGTTGTGTCATTCAAAAGGGAAAAGTCAGGAGAATGGTGGTAGCAGAAGCCAGAGTGCATAGATTTAGGAAAAAAGCAAAATGACTCCGTTCAGAGATGGCTCCACGGCTCACCAGTGATGTCAGGTACCTGCTAACAAAAACTAACAAACAAACAAGAAACAAAATGATCTTGGCATCAAAAGAGAATGCAGGAAGAAGAGAACTTGAAATGAATGTCATTAAGAACAGCATACTATTGAAAAATAAACAAAACATTCAGAAAATGAAAATGAGTTCTTGGAATTAAATATTTGATAGTAGAAATTAAAATTAGTTGTTGTTAGGTGCCCTCGAGTTAGTTCTCACTTACAGCGACCCTATGTACAACAGAACAATCTACTAGATGGTCGGTCCTACACCATCCTGACAATCAGTGCTATATTTCAGCCCAATGTTGTAGCCAGTGTGTCAATCTCTATTGTTGAAGGTCTTCCTCTTTTTCACTCACACTCTACTTTGCCTAGTATGATATCTTTCTACAGGGACCAGTCCCTCCTAATAACATATCCAAAGCACATGAGATGAAGTCTCACTATTCTCGCTTTTAAGAAACAAGATGTACTTCTGTCAAGACAGGATTGTTCATTCTTTTGGAAGTACATGGTGAATCAATACTCTTCACTAACATTATAATTCAAAGGGATCAGTTCTTGGGTCTTCCTTATTCCTTGTTCAGCTTTCACATGCATATGAGATTAAGGAAAATATGGCTTAGATCAGGCACACTTGAGTACTCAAGGTGACGTACTTGCTTCTTTAACACTTTAATGAGGTCTTGGAGCAAATTTATCTAATACAGTACATTGTCTGATTTATTGATTGCTGCTTCTAGGGATATTATTGTGGCTCCAAGTGAAAAGAAATTCTTGACAATTTCAATATTTTCTCCATTTATCATGATGTTGTTTATTGCTCCAATTGTGAGAATTTTTGTTTTCTTTATGTTGAAATGTAATCCATACTGAAGGCTTAGTCTCATCAAAGTAAGTGCTTCAAGTCTTCACTCTCAGCAAGCAAGATTGCTGCATATCACAGGTTGATAATGAGTCTCCCTCCAATCCTGGTCTTATGTTCTTCATATGGTACAGCTTCTTGGATTATTTACTCAGCACACACATTGAATAAGTATGGTGAAAGGACACAACTCTGCATACTTTTCCTAATTTTAAACCACACAATGTCCACTTGTTCTCTTTGAATGACTTCTTCTTGGTCTATATACATATTCCACATAAGCACAATTAAGTGTTCTGAAATCCCCATTCTTTAAAATGATAACTATCATTTTTTGTGATCCACAAAATCAAATGCCTTTGTATAGTCAATAAAAAACAGGTAAACATCTTTCTGTTATTCTCTGCTTTCAAACAAGACCCATGTGACGTTAGCAATGACATTCCTCATTCCATATCCTCTTCTGAGTCCAACTTGAATTGTTGGCAGTTCCCTGTCAATGTTCTGCTACAAACTATTTTTAAATTATTTGTGGCAAAATTTTACTTGCATGTGATATTAATGATATTGTTCAATAATTTCTGCATTCTATCAGATCACTGTTCTTTGGAAGGAACATGAATATGAATCTCCTCCAGTCAGCTGTCCAGGTAGCTGTCTTCCAAATTTCTTGACATAGACAAATGAACACCTCCAGCACTGTGTCCATTGTTGATACATTTCAATTGGTATGCCATCAATTTCTGGAGCCTTGTTTTATGGCAAAAGCTTTAAATAAAGCTTGGACTTTTTCCTTAAGTACCATTGCTTCTTGATCATACACTACTTCCTGAAGTAATTTGACCAGTTCTTTTTGGGACAGTGGCTCTGTGTATTCCTTCCATCTTCTTTTGATGTTTTCTGCATCATTCAATATTTTGCCCATAGAATCTTTCAATTTTGCCACTTGAGGTTCGATCTTTCACCCAAATCACAATAAAAGTAGAAAAAATACAAAAAACAAAACAACAAAATGATAGCATACTCTTAAAAAATTGGCAAGTGAAAACTTTATGAATAGTGGCAGAAGATTGTCTGATTTAATGTGAGAAGATGAGTCCCTCAGTTTGGAAGGCACTTAAAATACCACTGGGAAAGAGCTGCCTCTTCAAAGTTGAGTTGACTTTAATGAAGTGGATGGAGAAAACCTTTGGAGATCTTTATTTCCTGAAGCAGCACGACTCAAAATGAGAGTAAACAGCTATGTTGTTGTTGTTGCTCAGTGCCTTCGAGTCCTCTCTGACTCATAGCGATCCTACGCACAGCAGAACGAAACACCGCCAGGTCCCGCGCCAGCTCCATGATCCTTGCTATCCTTAAGCACATTGCCGCAGCCACTGTGTCAATCTATCTCATTGAGGGCCTTCCCTTCTTTCATCAACCCTCCACCTTATGGAGTGTGACATCCTTCTCCAGGGAATGGTCCTTTCTGATAACATGACCAATGTACATGAGACCAAGTCTGTCCGTTTTGCTTCCAAGGAGCATTCTGGCTGCACTTCCTCCAGGAAAGATTTGTTAGTCCTTTTAGCAGTCCATGGTACTTTCAGCATTCTTTGCCAGCACCACAACTCAAAGCATCAACTCTTCTTCGGTCTTCCTTATTCATTACCCAGCTCTCACATGCATATGAGGCCATTGAAAATATCATGGCTTGTGTCAGGCACACCTTAGCCTCTCAAGGATACATCTTTGCTCTTCAGCACTTGAAAGAGGTCCTTTGCAGCTATACTGCAAACATACATTGCTATACGTTGTCTAATGTCCTGACTGCTGCTTCCATTGGCGCCAATTGTAGAACCAAGCAATGTGAAGTCTTTGACAAGTTCAATCTTTTCTCCATTTATCTTGATGCTGCTTATAGGTCCAGTTGTGAGGAGTTTTGTTTTCTTTATATTGAGATGTGATCCATACTGCAGACTGTATTCTTCAATCTTCATCAGCAAGTGCCTCAAGTCATCTTCACTTTCAGCAAGCAAAGTTGTGTCATCAGCGTATCACAAGTTGTTAATGAATCTTCCTCCAATCTTGGTGCCACGTTCTTCTTCATATAGTGCAGCTTCTCAGATTATTTGTTCATAATACATATTGAATGAGTATTGGGAAAGGATACAACCCTGACACTCCTTTCTTTATTTTAAACCATGCAGTGGTTATAGCTATAAACATCCATTAATAATCAGAATGTGCAATGTTCAATGCATGAATCTAGGAAAATTAAAAGTTGTAAAAAAATGAAATGGAATGCATAAAGATTGATACTGTAGGCATTTGTGAGCTGACATGGACTGGTTCTGTTCATTTTTAATTAGACAAAACCCTCAGTAAACTTTGTTTTTTCATTGCTATATCCTTGCTCATAATAGGCTCTTAATAAATACTTGCTGAATAAGTGAATAAAGGTTAGCAATGCAAGTGAAGGAGATCCCCCACATGGATGGAAAAGAGAATAACCCCATGGGATAAATTCAGGATTCTATCATCACATAATGTTTTAGAAAAAAGAATAAATATAATTAAAAATAGTAATAAAATAAATAATTCAAAGATGTAATTAGTATAAATAATTCTTTTTTAAAACTTGTTTGAGGGTGAAGATATACACAACAACTACACACTAGTTCAACAATTTTGATATGTACAATTCAGTGACATTGGTTGCATACTACAAGTTGTGCCTTCTTTCTTGATATCCTTGTCTGAATTATTTCACTATCACTAACATAAGCCCAGGAGCTCTGGTAGCATAGTGGCTAAGACACTTGCCTGCTAACCAGACGGCTGGCGGTTCAAACCCACCAGCCACTCCTCGGAAGGAAGGTTGGGCAATCCTACTTCCGTAGTGATACTGCCTCGGAAACCCAAGGAGGGGTCGCTATGAGTCGGGGCCGACTCGACGGCACATAACAACAACAACAACAACAACATAAGCCCACTGTCCTCTAAGCTTCTCATATAATCTTTTGAGTTCCTGTTGTCAATTTGACCACATACAGAAAAATCTTGGAAAGGATACAGTGATCAAGACAAGCATTATTTTGTAATTAAGTAAACTATTGTTCTGTTTAAGGATGACTTCAGGGATAGTTTTGATTTAAGGTTTAAAGGTTTCCTGAGGGTAATCATGTTGTTGGGTTATCTGGGCCTAAAGGGCTCCAGAAAATCTGGATTCCAGGAAAATTTGAAGTTTTGTTCCACCTATAAATAATTCCCTTTAACAGAAAGAATTAAGTTTCAAGCCAAAGTGTCCACTGAATGTCAGGAAAAGGTATGGAAAACAACCACAGAGCCCTACCACAGGTGACCATTGTGAAATTTCAGAAAACTCAAGACAAAGAGAGGATCCTAAAAGCTTTGGTGGAAGAAGAGATGTGATGAGAAACTGGCCTATTTACTGGGGCTGTGTAACAATAAATTATTCTAAAATTTAGTGTCTTTAGAAAATAATGGTAATTATTTTTTCACATGGTTCCTTAGGGTCAGGAACTCAGGAGTCACTTAGTTGAGTGGTTCTGGCTCAAGGTCTCTCATTTAGTTTCAGTCAGATAGGTACTTTGTGGAGCCCTGAGGACACAATGGTTAAATGCTTGGCTGCTAATTTGAATCTACCAGCTGCTTCAAAGGAGAAAGATGTGGCTGTCTGCTTGTAAAGATTAAAGCCTTAGAAATCCTATGGGACAGTTCTATCCTGACCAGTTCACTAGCAGTAGGAATTGATTCAATGGCAAGGGGTTTGGTTTTTCTGTTTTAGTGACTTGGTTGGGGACATTTCAAAGGCTTTTTTGCTTACGTATCTGGTACCTGGGCTAGGAGGATTTGAATAGCGAGGGGCTGAAACAACTAGGGACTCTTGGTATCACTCCCACTCTTCTTTCCACATGGTGTCTTTATCGTGGTGTGAACTCCAAAGGCACTTATTGTGCAAGTGAGTCAGGGGGAAGTCATATCACTTTTTATGACCTAGCCTTGGACATCACCCAGCATTATAATTTTTACCCCATTCTAACTGAAATGGTCTATACACATTCAAGTGGGGGGATGAGAGATGTAAATGTTATGTTGTAAGTAGAGCATGTGAAAAGGGATGGAAAAGAAGACAATAAAAGAGTTTACACACAAAGAACAGAGAATGAAAATGGCATCGTAATTTTTAACAACACTGGAAACCACAAGACAATGGAATGATACCTTAAAAATTCTCAAGGAAAATAATTTTCAACTTACAATTCTATACTCACCCAAACTATTAATCAAGGATAAAGATGAGATAAAGATATTTTTATGCATTCAATTCTCAAGGAATTTCTCTCCCATATACATTTAACCAGGAAACTAACCTAAATTTTGCTCCATTTATAAACCATTGCTGTTGAGTGGATTCGGACTTATTGCAACTCTGTGGGTCAGAGTAGAACTGTCTGATAGGGTTTCCAAAGCTGCAGTCTTTACAGAAGCAGGCTGCCACATCTTTTTCCTGTGGAGTGGGCTTGAGCCACAGAGCCTTTGGTTAGCAGCTAAGTGCTTAACCACTGTGCCACCAGGGATCCCTGGATAGGAGGGCATAAACAAAGAATCAGGGAGATCCTGGAAACAAGGTACTGACCAGGAGAATCCCCAGATGACAACCATGTAGCAGCTAGGACTGAAGGGGAGGACAGAGGATTCAAGAGTGATGTGTCCATGAAGATGAATTTAATATATTTTCGCATGTACTTGAATGCACTGAGAGTGTGGGAATAAACTAGCAATAAGTATGCAGTATCTAAGAAAACAAAGAAAAAAGACAATTTTTAAGTCTAGGGAAAACCAAAAGCTACACAAGAAAGTCGATTTATCATAGTATATGCATGGCTAAGCTGTGAATAAAATTTGCATTGTTGTAGAGTCTGATTGATAGTGACTCTATGTACAATGCAACAAACAATTCCCAGTCCTGTATCATCCTCACAACTGTTACTATGTTTGAGCCCACTGTTGCAGCTACTATGTTGAGTGTCTTCCTCTTTTTTGCTGATCTACTTTATCAAGCATGATGTCCATCTCCAGGGAATGGCCCTCTTGATAACATGACAAAAGTGTAAGAGAGAAGTCTTGCCATCCTCACTTCTAAGGTGTACTCTGCTGTATTTCTTCAAAGACAGATTTGTTCATTCTTCTGGCAGTCCATAATATATTCAATATTCTTCACCATATTCAAATACATCCATTCAAATTTGCATAGTAATAACAATATAAAAATAATCTTTAATCTGTATTTGGAGATGGGAAATTGGAGGAGCAGCAGTGTGCTGAAGAGAACTAAATCCTAAAGGGCAAAGGACAAAGTTAGTACATAATATCTAAAACTGAAAATATAAAAAAGGTTAGAATAAGCACATTATTAGAAAATATGGAGGTAGATGCACAAAGAGAAAGTAAGAGAGATAAAAATATTTACCACTGGAGAGCAAGAAGAGGAGAATAAATTGCTTTTTTAATTAATATATTTTATAGAAAGATTTCAATTTAAATTACATGTGTGTATTTGATAAAAATAAAATTATTGCTATTTTTTTAAAACTATAAATGGAAATTTCTGTTAAAACATGGAAATTTGCATACATACTTATCTTTCTTCCCAGTCTGACTCAATGCAGTAAATATACTTACATTGCTAAAGAGAATGGGAGAAGAGACAAGAACCAGACAGAAGTCTGTACAATTGAGGGTGTAGGGACTCTCACTTAGGAAAAAAAAAAAGCTACAAATGTGAATATACATTTAAAATAAGAAAAGACATTACAACAAAGAACCAATTAAAAAAACCCTAATAAACAACATAAAACAATAAAGATAACATTTTTGTTAACTGCCTTAAACGTTTTATAAGAGTTCTTTCCTTACATCTTTGGTTGCAAATCTTTGATCCCCTCTTCATGGGATGAAATGTTGCAATTTCATTTTCTTCAGAGAGAAAAGGAAAAGAATTTAGTCTTCTTTAGCATGGTTGATCAAATTTGTTTTTATTATTGATCATTTAGAAAAGTTTCTTTCAGCCTCACAATTCATATTGATGTAGTATCATGTGATTTTTAGGATTGTTGTGAAATTTGGAAAAATTGCTATCGATTTTCATATATAAGCTGTAGGATTTCAGAACATTTCAAGTATTCTTGTGCTGTAATTGTAAATATACTTTGAGATAATCATTAACTATTTTGTTTTTAGTGTCTTTATGTTATAGCGGCATATTTTGAGTTTTGTTCATTTTTTTAAAATTTTTGCAGCATCTCCCCACCCCAGTAATCAACAAAGACAGTTTCTTTCCACATATAAACCTATTCTTGACTTTTTACAATACATATTTTGAGTTTTATATTGTCTTTGTCCATGTTCATTTTGTGTGTGTGTCAGACCAGCAGGAAATGTATATCTTTTTCTACTTCTTATGAACATTCCTCTTCATTGTATGGTGCAGTGAATTGCTTGATGTGGCCCTTCTAGCCATTGTCCTCCATTCTGTGATGTTTTGTAAATCCCATTATCCATGCCTATTTGGGGTCGTGTGGTAGTTAAGGTCAGGTATCAACTTGGCTGGGCATCTGGTAGCAGTCATTCCCTATAATGACTGGCAATCGATTCTGTGATGGGATTTAGGTTATTTCTGTTGGGGCAACACAGGTGGAATGTATCTTGAGTCCTGCTTTGCTGGAGGGTATAATTCAAATCACCACCCTTAGCTTCCCTGAGGGTATACCTACGAATCTCCTGGGAAGATTCGCCCTCCTCTTGCTCCAGCTTGGTGTCTTGGATCATCCTCATCTCACCCCTGGATTTGGGACAGCAGCCGCCCTCTGATCTGCTGATTGAGGTTCATCAAATCCCTAGAGTTGGGAGGATCCTCCAGACCTACTCACGGACCTGGGACTCACCAGCCTGCCAGCCTCCACCACTACTACGTGAGACGAACCCTTGGGTGTCTGTGAGTTCTGTGAGGCATTACAGCGAAATACAGAACCCTAAGACTGGGGAAATTACTGGGAGGAGGAGGAGGAGTTAATGTCTCAAATGATGGAGTGGCATGGTAGTTTGGACATTTGGGACATCTTTAACCTCTGCCTCATGGGGACTGGCCTTGTGCTGATCTTTCTAAGAGAAATTGTTCAAGCATATGGATTATCAACAACTCAAGGATCTGTTCATTACTTTTATTCAGAACTTGTATCCTTCTTTTAATAATGCATTACTGCTTGTGGTTTAATCTGGAAATGTTTTTATTGCAATTTCCTTCTCAACATCATTGTTTGTGTTTCACATCATTAATTTTTAATATGAATTTTCTCTTAGTCCTTTAATAAATGAATGACAAAATAAAATACTCTTCATAAATGTCCTAATCAGAAGCCTTTAATTTCTCATGTATTTTATTGAAATAATGCAAAATTTCTTTCCAAATTTCAATATTTATACCCTAAAAATACAAGACACAGCCAAGAATTCTGAGCAATCTTTTTTTGTTTACTCCCAACAAAAAAATGGAAAACATGTTTATAATTTTATATATTGGATTATCAAATATATTCTGGAGAAGCAAATACTGCTGTTTTGCTGGCAATCACATCTTCACTTACAATTTACCCATTAGATCTTTGGGAGAATTTCCCTCAGGCTAATTTCTGGATTAGTGTGATGTGACACAGCTTTGTGTATTTGTACAATGATGATACGATTAGCCTTGAAGAGTTCTTGGGGTATTCTTGAACACCATTTTTATACCAGGTTGGCTAGCAATAACATGGAAGTAACTTTGAATGTCACTTATATATCCTTCTGAACTCAACATAGTCCAAACAACTTCCTCTTAGCCAGATCCCCAAAATACCCAGAGCAAATCAAAAGCCACCCCTACACAAGGAAAAATGTAATAGAAGGTAAATTTTAATGGAACGAGACAGCAATCTTAACCAATTGAGGTTAAAATATTTTACTTTTGATATTTTGCAAAAACATATAACCACATGGAAATAATGCTAGGGCTCCTAACAGAATCTTGCATGCAAGGAACTTTGAAGTTTAAGTTACGTTAGGTTCAAGGTTGATTTGCCACTGACAATAGCAATAAAATTTTGGAATCTAGAAAACAAAATGTGTAACTGGCTTGACAGACCAGAGAAAGTTGAAACCTGAGCTAAAAGCAAGGGGATCCTGGAAACAAGCTGAATTTCTATCACAGAACCTCAAATAGGATGAGGAATTGGAAGCTCCAGACATTTTGGAAAACGCTGGTAAATGCTGATCTGAAAATCAGGACTGATAGTAAAGCAGCCAGTGCAGTGCACAGGAAATGCTACATACCTCTCCCCTCCTAACACACACACCTCTAAATCCAGCTTGCCTGTATTTATTGTTTTCATTATCCCACTTTCCATTTATTTCCCTTTTATAACATAAAATTATTTTTTATTAAATTAAACGAAGCATTCAAATCTCTAGGCTCCATCTTCAATTTGTACAACAAAAAAAGTGCCAATCTACTCATAATACTAGCAGAAGACTGGAAATTTTTTCTCTGAATAGACTATATTAGGGAGTCTTTAGACTCAGGAGCATCCGGCAGCGCTGAGTGTGGGTGTGTGCGTTTGTGGGGTGGGTTGCGGGGAGGTCTCTACGTCATGGTGATTCAGTACAAGTCTAAATACTAAGTGATGAGATTCACCCTCCTTCCCCATTTCTCACTTTTCTTCCTTGGTTCTCCTGGAAAAATGCTAGACGCAAGAAAAGAGATTTTAGAACTCCTTTTCCATAAAATTGACCAGCCCAGGAGTAGAGTTCTCCAAATGTTGACATTTTGCCCTCCAACAAAATAATCCACCACCCCTAATAACCCAACACCCTTCCATTGACAAGTCTATCCCCCAATTTTTTAATCAGCTTTTGATACCTCTGTCTGAAATATGAAATGGACAGCTAGAGATTATCTGACAACTGGAAAAGTTTTTGGCACAAAGACCTGAGACCAAATGAACAGGAAAATGAGACAATGAAGAGAAAAGGTGAAAATATCAACAACAACATTCTAATATCCTCTGAAATTAAAAAAAAAACCCAAACTCACTGCCGTCAAGTTGGATCCGACTCATAGAGACCCCTCTTTGGGTTTCTGAGGCAGTACCACTACGGAAGTAGATTGTCCAACCTTCCTTTCGAGGAATGGCTGGTGCGTTTGAACCACATGCCTTCTGGTTAGCAATCAAGTGCCTTAGCCACTATGCCACCAGAGCTCCAAATATCCTCAGAGGTATGTGAAAATATGGCAACAGTGTTCTGTAAAAAGAGAACATTAAGAAAAGAAAATGAGACCATTTGGAAATCAAAGGTAGGAAAGCAGAAATGGAAATAATAACTGAAGAGTTGAAAAGGTTGAACAGAAAGATTTAGAAAATAGAAAATATGATATAAGAAAATTAAAGAATCAGCCCAGATGAACCATAATCTGAATATTAGGAGCTCTATATAGAGAGACTAAGGAGAAAATAGAGAAGATGAAGTTGTCAAAGGAATAATTCCAGATAATTTCCCAGAAATGCAAAGATCTGTTACATGTTCAGGAGAAAGCCTGGAAAATCAAGGCATATCAAGGTACAATTTGAGGGAAAGAGAAGATTCTAACCACATCCAGGGAAGAAAAGGAAAAGTAACTGTATGTGAAATTTTGGAATCATAATAGCTTTGGACTTTATGTAAGTTGCATTAGAAGTTCAAATAAGGAAATTCTCAGGAAAAATTATTTATAACTACAGTGCGGTGATTTGCTTAAGATGGCCCTTCTAGCTGTAGTCCTCCATTTTGTGATTTATTGTGAATTCTAGCCTCTATGCCTGTTTAAAGAAATTTAATGTCATGGTGCTTAAGGTGTTTGACTGCTAACCAGCAGGTTAGTGGTTCAAATCTAGCAGCTGCTCCATGAGAGAAAGATGAGGCAATCTACTTCCATAAAGGCTTGCAGCCTTTGAAACCCAATAGGGATCAGCTTTCTATGACTCCAAATTGACTCAATGGCAGTGGGATTAGTTATTTGTTTGTTTGCTTGTTTTTATGCCTATTTAGTGTGAGATGTATCTTGAGT
Organism: Orycteropus afer afer; assembly: GCF_000298275.1. Lineage (NCBI taxonomy): Eukaryota > Metazoa > Chordata > Mammalia > Tubulidentata > Orycteropodidae > Orycteropus > Orycteropus afer. The sequence continues at coordinate 16,970,349 of NW_006921620.1, forward strand.
CCTACCTTGCTGGAATGTGTGACTCAAATCATCACCCTTAGATGCAGACAAAGTTCTCTCTCTCTTGCTCTAGATCCTGCATTTGATTTGTCATTTCACCCCTGGATTTGAGATAGCAGCCAGTCAACTGACCTGCTGATTTGGGTTTGTCAGCCCCTGCAAACATATGAATGAGGAGAATCCTCCAGGCCTGCTACACCTGACCTAGCTTGTCAGCCTCCACTATCAAGTGAGCCATTTTCTTGGCAGTGTATGAATTCTGTGAGAGATTACAGCAAATTACAGAACTATAAGATGGAAGGAAGAGTACCAAGGAGGAGTAGTTGATGTTATACATGATGGAGTGGTACAGCAGTTTGGAAAAGCTGGACATTTGGGACATTTGTAATGTCTGCCTCATAGGAACCAGCCTTGTGCTGATCATTCTAAAATAAATTATTTCAGCAATAACCTATAACTCAAGGAGTTCTGGTGCTATAGTGGTTAAGGCATTTGGCTGTTAACCAAAATGCCAGTGGTTTGAAACCACCAGCTGCTCTGCAGAAGAAAAATGAAGAAATCCAATGGGGGTCTCTATGAGTCAGAATTGACTTGATGGTAGTGAGTGAGTTAACCTATAGCTCTATCCTCAGCCAAAATATTAATCAAGTGTTAGAATAAATTTTTTAAAATATCAGGCATGCAAGTATTTAGAAAGTTTATATCACAATCATGTTTCTTAAGGGTAAGTGAACTACTATTACTTCAACATGGCAGAAAATCAGTAGATACTGTCTAAAACTTACAACCAAGAAAAAGAGATTTAGAGACATGGGATTTAGAGATATGAAAGTAACCACAGGAAAAAACACCAAAAAGTCTTAAAAGTGATTGAAAGACCACTGTGAGGGAGTGAGTTTTTTGGGTCTGTGGATTTGGGACTGTGGTCATGGGGGACATCAAACTCAATTGGCATAACATACTAACCAAAAATATTGTCCTACATCCTTCTTGGGTGAGTAGCAAATGGAGTCTTAAAACCTTTTAAGTGGTCATCTAAGATGCAACTATTTGTCTCTCCTTGTCTGGAGCAAGGACGAGTGAAGAAAACCAAAGACACATGGAGAAACAATTAGTCCAAGGGACTAGTGGACCATGAGAACCTGCCAAAGGGATGAGGAGACTGCATCTTCTGACCCCCTCTAACCCCAAATGAGGAAGACAGAATCACCATCAGTAGCCCAAGGCCTTTTCCTGCGAGGCCAGACATGCTGCCTCCCTCCAGCCCTTTCACCAACCTTGACACCAAGAAAGTTCCTCCCGCAGCACCCACCACCTCTGCTGGGTTCAATAATTTGCTGCAGTGGCCACACAGAACTCATAGATTATGGAGTTTATTAGGGAAGCAACAGGCTACAATTCAAGTTCAGGAACACGCTCAGTCTCTCTCAGCCCGCCGTCTCTTTCCCAGTAGTGTATGTCTCTCAGTGTCTCTCTCTGAGCAGTGCATATCTCTCAGTATCTCTCTCAGTAGCACATGTCTCTCATGTCTCCCAACTGGCAGTGAGAGATCTCTTCTGCCTCTAGGATCACTCCTTTTGAGCCCGGCAGAGTGGTAAACTAACCAATCGCAACATCAGAATTCTATATATCTGAGAGAGAGCAAACTTCCCAGATGAGTACTTTGTGCTGCTCCCAACAGAAATACCCCAGGTGGATAACTTTAACAATCAGGAGCTACTCAGTTGCTCATGGAAAATTCCATCACAGAGTTTACAGAGACTTTTAGCTAGAAAAGCCAAAGCAGGTAATTTACTACACCGCAGAACCTCAACCTACATGACCATCAGACCAGAAGAAATAGATGGTGCCCAATTACCTCTGTCAACCACTCGGATAGGGAACAGTGTTGGAGATCCTGGATAGAGTGGGAGAAAAATGTAGAACAAAAACTCAAAACCATAAAAAAGACCAAGATTACTGATCTGATGGAGATTGATGAAACCCGCTAGACTATGTCCCCTAATCACCCTGGAATTGAATTCACTGCCGTGGCTTCTAGCTAAACAACAGACAGGCACATAAGTTGAACATTTACACCATGTAGGTACACTCCTTAGAACAATCAACCATGGGAGATCACAAAAGCAGTACTTGAGCAGGGAGATAGCTCAGAGGGCAGGAATGCATAGGAAAGAAGGACACAGGGAGTAAATGAGAAGAAAACTGTTACATTATGAGGAATGAAATCAATGTTATGAAACAAAATGTGTATGAATTGTATGTAAAATTAATTTTCTCTGTAAACTTTCAGCCAAATTACAATAAAATATTTACAACAACAACAAAAGTGGTTGTGAGGACGGGAGGGCAAGGAGGCCTCTTAAGATTAATGCTCTATCTTGCAAGTTTTCCTTTTTTAAAATCATGGGCATGCATTAATTTGAAAAAAAAAAAAATTTGAAAATTAAAAAAAAAAAGTGAATGGAAAGATGGAAAGTCGGATAATGAAAGCAATGAGTATAATAAAGTTAGAAATAGAAGTGAGCCCTTGCATCATGCAAACAGTAAAGCCCTTAACTGCTACAACCAAACAGTTGGCAATTAGAACCCACCAAGAGGCACCTTGAAAGACAGGCCTGGCAATATGCTTACAAAAGGTCACAGCCTACAAAAGTTCACAGCCTTGAAATCTCTATGAAGCAGTTCCACTCTGCACACATGGGGTCTCCATGAGTCAGAATTGACTTAATGGCAAGTAGCAACAGAGACAGAGGTAGTGGAAGGGTAAAGCATTTACTCTGTACTGTACTGGACACTTCATAGGTATGAAACTCTTCAATGTTCACAATGACTGAAAGAGAGAAATATCATTATACTTTCAGAGATGAGAAAACTGAAGGTCAAGAAAGATCAAGGAATTAGCAGAGTTAAGACTGAACCTGGAGTTCCGGCAACATGGCAGACTAGGCAGAAAGACTGCACAGACCCTCTTCAACAAAGAAAAGGGAAACCAATTAACACAGATACAGAAGATAATCTTGGACCTCTGAGCCTTGAAGGGAAGGATATAGAAGTGGACTAAACCC
>NW_006921620.1:16980959-16982764 GCF_000298275.1 Orycteropus afer afer
TCCAAGAACATATATAGGGTTGGCAGACAATGGTCCTATAAGTTTATATGAATGATCAGAATTCCCAGGTGTGTAGTAGAGCTGACAAGGGGCAAGGTTGTGGTCACTGCTTGGACATAGCCAGCTACTCAGAGGGACTGAGTAGTTGGACCTGTGGGCTTGGGACCATAGTCGCAGAGGACATCAAGCTCAATTGGCATAACATACTATACAAAACACAGTTCCACCTCCCACTTTGGTAAGTAGCGACTGGGATCTTAAAAGCTAGCAAGCTGCCATCATCTAGATGCAACAATGGGTCTCTCCTCGTCCAGAGCAAAGAAGAATGAAGAAAACCAAAATTCATGGAAATAATTAGTCCTAGCAACTGTTACACCATCCATTCTGCAGCCTATACAATTATGAGACCAGAAGAACTAGATTGTGCCCAGCTACCACTGTTATCCACTTGGAAGGGGATCTATGTAGGAGATCCTTGATAAAGAGGGAGAATAATGTGAAACAAAACTCAAAATCATTTGGAGATAAAAATAGGGGGAGGGGAACCAGGTTTCCTGGTCCAATAGAGCCTGGTGGAACCACTGAAACTATGGCCCCTAGCTGCCCTCCAGATCTGGAATTGAGCCCACACCAGTGGTTTCCAACCAAACAAAAGACAGGCATATGAATTGAACATTTACTTCAAGTAGATTCACTCCTTGGAGAGAAAACTCATGGGAGAAAGAAGGGCTGCTTATGCACAGGGTGACAGCTCAGGGTGTAGGAGTGCATGGAGGGATGGACACTGGGAAGAGGTAACTATAGTATAGAGAGGAAGTGGGAGGGGAGCTGTTGCATTGTGGTAAACTCTGATCAATGTCATGAGACAAAGTATATGTGAACCACTGTATGGAAATTAAATTTTCTCTGTAAACCTTCACCCAAATCACAATAAAAAGAAATAAAATAAAAGACTGTACCTAAGCTTACCTGGCTCCCAAGTTTTATCATGTTGTACTAGAAGATTTAAATGTTGGCAAAAAAAAAAAAAAAGAGAAGGGATAGATAAAGGACCAATTTTGCCAGTGAAAGACAGTGAGTTTTCAGTAAAGGAGACACATAAACATGTAAGTTGAAGATTAAGTCTTCAGAGACTGAGCACTGAAAGAACAAGAGAGAAGGAATAATTGATTGATCTGAGTCATAGAAAGTTTGGCAGAAGCAGCATGGTGATGTGAGGCAAGAGTTTGCCTTGGGAAATATAATGGTTCTTTAACTTCTGAAACAGGTGGAAAGGAGAGAAAAGTGGGTGGAGTTGTTATTAAGTAGAAACTTGGAAAGGAGGGAAAATGAGATGGTCATATTATTTTCTCCATGATGTAGTCTCTATTATCCTGGAATAAATGAGTGAGAAGAGGGTTAGATCTTGACATATTATGGAGAAGGAGTTGGAACAGAGTCTGGAGCAATTAGGAAAGAGAATAATAGTGTTGCTGCTGTGTAGTAAATTACTTAGTATGGCTTTTCTACCCATAAATCTTTGTAAAGTCCAAGGTGGGATTTGCTATGAGCAATTGAGGAGCTCCTGATTGTAAATATTATCTACCTGGCTTATTTCTGTTGGGTGTGGCACAATGCAATGTTATGGGATGCTCACTCTCAGGTGCTTAGAATTCTATTGTTATGATTGGTTGGTTTGGCCACTCTGCCAAGCTCAAAAGGAGGCCTCCTAGAGGCAGAACTCTCTCTGACTGCTGATTGAGGAAGACGTGCTGCTGAAAGAGACAAGCGCTCCTGAAAGAGACACGTCCTGCTGAGAAAGAGAC
>NW_006921620.1:16983004-16984763 GCF_000298275.1 Orycteropus afer afer
CAGGAGAGAGGTGGTAGGTGCTTTGGGAGGAACGGTTGGAGAAAGGGCTGGAGGGAGGCAGCATGTCTGGCCTCGCAAGAATAGGCCTTGGGCTATTGATGGTGATTCTGTCTTCCTCTTGTGGGATTAGAGGAGGTCAGAACATGTGGCCTCCTTGTCCTTTTTGCAGTTGCCATATTTAGCAAATAAAAATATAGCTCACCTAATTAAATTTGAATTTCAGAATAATGCTGAATAGTTTTTAGTATAAGTTATGTCCAAACTATGGCAACTCTTAAAGAGATGTTGTACCTAGCCCCACAACCCTGAGACCCAAAGAACATCTAAGGTGCCTGACTATCAGTGCTGACTGCTCTGAAAGGACTCACAATAGGAAGTGCTGTATAGAGTGGGAGAAAAATGTGGAACAAAACTTAAAATCTTAATTAAAAATAAAAAAAGAGCAGGCTTACTGATCTGATAGAAGCTGGTGGAAACCCCGAGACTAAGGCGCTTAGACACCCTTCAGGCCTGGAACTGAAATCACCCCCAGCGCTCCATTTTCAGCCAAATGATAGACAGGTCTATAAGGTGAACAGGATACTGCCTCGGAAACCCAAGAAGGGGTCGCTATGAGTCGGGTCTGACTCGATGGCACATAACAACAACAACAACAGCAACAACAAGGAATGTACTCCTTAGAAAATGAGCCATGTGAGATAAAAAAAGGCAGCATTTCTTCAGGAAGGAAAAATCTCAGAAGCTGCAAGGGACATGAAGGAAGGAAGAAGGGAAATGATAAACACAGGGTGAAAGTGAGGAGAGTGCTGTTACATGATAGGGGTTGTGACCAATGTCACAAAATAAAATGTGTATGAATTGTTGAATGGAAAACCAATTTGCTCTGTAAACTCTCACTGAAATCACAAGTTAAAATAAAGTAATATTGCTATGCTCTTTTAAAAACTATATGGGATGGAAGTGACAACAGCAACTTGAAAGATTAGATAGGAACATTATGGGGTAGTGAATTTACGTTAATGGGGAAGGAACAACTTAGTTCAGAGGGTGAGAATTATTGAAAAATGTCAATGTCACTGAACTGCATATGTAGAAACAGTTGAATTGGTGTATGTTTTGCTGGCCATATTCTCAAAAACAACAACAAAATAAACTTAAATAAATAAAGTAAACTAGTATAGGTAGTATAAATAAAGTAGTACAGTTATAGTAGTATACACACCCACCCCCCAAAAAAAAGAGATATTGCAGAGCATGTATAAAACATAGTAAAGCTTATTTGAAACAAAAATTTGGAATGGAGCCTACTATCAATCTTAATGTGAATCATACATGTTTAACCTCTGCAGTGTAGTAAATTACTTAGTATGGCTTTTCTACCCATAAGTCATTGTAAACCCAGTGGTGGAATGAACAACTGAGGAGCTCCTGATTGTAAATGTTATCCACCTGGGTTATTTCTGTTAAGCATGGCACAATGCAATGTTATGGGAGGTTCTCCCTCAGGTGCTTAGAGTTCTGATGCTATGATTGGCTAGTTTGACCACACTGCCGAGCTCAAAAGGAGGCATCCTAAAGGCAGAACTCTCTCTGACTGCTGCTTGAGGAAGATGTGCTGCTGAAAGAGACACGGGCTCCTGAGACTTGCGTTGCTGGGAAAGAGATGCAAGAGACACGCATTACTGAGTGAGACACCGAGGGACCAGCACTGCTGAGAAAGAGACTGTGAGAGACTGTTGGCTGAGGGACAGTGGGCTGG
>NW_006921620.1:16984947-16988078 GCF_000298275.1 Orycteropus afer afer
CCTAGCAGGAATAGGCCTTGCACTATTGATGGTGATTCCGCCTTCCTCTTGTGGGATTAAAGGAGGTCAGAAGACGGCCTCCTTGCTGTTTTAGCAACCTCCATATGATGAGAAGTAAGGTAGGAACACTGGGCTTGGCTCCCAGGCAGCGACAGAAAGTGAAGTGATGCACTGGTAGCCAGGAGACAGCCTGAAGGTGAATTTCCTAGAGTGACTTCCTGAGAATGATGGAAAAGGGGTGTGTGGGGACCAGAGATTTAGAATAGGCAGAAACACTGGAGATAGCTTCTCCTACTTTCAAATTTTGCTTAAGTGGACATCAACATTTTATATCTCACAGGTGTGTCTTAAGGATAACAATTACTAAATGACTACCTGTAAAGTATTTGGATTCTTTGAAAATATGGATAATTACTGAATGTTGTATTCACCAATGATATTTATGAGAAAAAGACCAATTTCCCTGTACATAATTCTTGGACACGTTTGAAGTTTATCATAGTGGTTTTGAGTACTGGTTAAGAGTCTACAGCTACTCTATGTTTAAATCCTACACTAAGCTAGTTGCTTAATATGTCAGTGACTCAGTTTCCTCATTTGTAAAATTGGGATAATAGTATCTAACTTGTAGGGTTAGTGCAACGATTAATTGAGTTAATATTTGTGACTCAATCTAGTACACAAATACATAAGATATTATACATTATATATGATATATACATTATATATTATAGGCAGGATATTATAGGAATGTACAAATTATTGAAAAATATCATTAATATCATACTCAAGTAAAATCTTGCTGAAGATAATTCAAAAATGGCTGCAGCAGTATATTATCTGGGAACTTCCAGAAATGCAACCTGGATTCAGAAGAGGATGTGGAATGAGGGATATCATTGTTGATGTCAGTTGGATCTTGGCTGAAAGCAAAGAATACCAGAAGATGTTTACTTGTGTTTTGTTGACTGTGAAAAAGCAGTCAACTGTGTGGATCATAACAAATTATGAACAATGTTGAGAAGAATGGGGATTCTGGAACACTTGATCGTGCTCATGAGGAACCTGTGCAGGAAACCAGGAGGCTGCTGTTTGAACAGAACTAGGGGATACCACATGGTTTAAAATCAGGAAGGGAGTTCTTCAGAGTTATATCCTGTGATAGTTGGAGTTGTGTATTAACTTGGCTGGACCACAATTCTGAGTGGCTTAAGCAGTTGTGATGTGGGTTATTCCCATGATGAGATCGGATGTATATGTTTTAAGCAGCCAATCCATTGAAAGGGAGCTTCCCTAGGGCTGTGGCCTGCTACCAAGACATTTATGGACATCCTGGGAAAAGAGCCCTCTTCTGTGGATCAGTATCCATTGTGCTGCCTACAACTGTCTGTGAGCAAACAATCCACCATTCGGCCTGGAGATCTTGGATTCATCATTCTTTGGAGTCAAGAGCCAGTATACTGCCTGCCAACCTTGAGCTTGTCAGCCCCTGCAACTACGTGAGTCAAGAAAGCCTTCAGCTTGACATTTGATCCAAGAACTTGGGACTTGCCAGCTTCTGTAAGTGTGTGAGCCATTTTCCTAAGATCAATTTCTCTTTCTCTCTCTAAATATAAGCTTTACTGGTTTTGCTTCTCTAGAGAACCCAGCCTAACACATATCCTTTCACCATACTTATTCAATATGTATGCTGAACAAATAATCCGAGAAGCTGGACTATTTGAAGAAAAATGCAGCATCAGAATTGGAGGAAGACTCATCATCAACCTGCAATATGCAGAGTACACAACCTTGCTTGCTGAAAGTGAAGATGACTTGAAGTACTTACTGATGAAGCTTAAAGACTACAGTCTGCAATATGGATTTCACCTCAACATAAAGAAAGAAAACCTTCACAAGCAGGAATATGACAAATGGAGAAAAGATTGAAGTTGTCAAAGGTTTCATATTACTTGGTTCCACAATCAACACCAATGGAAGTAGCAGTTAAGAAATCAGACATTGATAGGGAGACAAGTGTTGATTTGGGTGAAGGGAAGGGCAATGTACCAAAAGTGAGTGATCAACATCGTGACACTGTGGAAGAAGAAGATATAGAAAGGCATATGGGAGGTACAGACAACAAAGATGAACCCTTTTGCATGTACAGTACTGCATTGTCAGTGATGGCAAGCATTGATGTACAAGTGGATGGATGGGTGGACAGGCTGAACAATCAGGTACATCTAGGCGGGGGGAGTGTGCCCATGACCATGTATAGGGTTGGCAGACGATGTTTCTACAAGTGTATTTGTATGTGCTGTAAGAATGTCTGAGTGTATAGTAGAGCTGACAAGGGACAAGGCTGTGGCTGCTTGGCCACAGACAGCTATCTTGAGGGAGCAAGTAGTTGAATCTGTGGGCTCAGAACCATAGTCACAGGGGACATCAAGCTCAATTGGCATAACATACTACACAAAAACTTTGATCTACATCCTACTTTGGTGAGTAGCCCCTGGGGTCTTAAAAGCTTGCAAGTGGCCATATAGATGCAACGAAGGGTCTCTCTTCATCCAGAGCAAAGAAAAATGAAGAAAGCAAAGATGCATGGAAACAATTAGTCCAAGGGGTTAGCTGACCATGTGATCCTCAGCCTATATGACCATGACACCAAAAGAACTAGATGGTTCCTGGCTACCACTGTCAAGCACTTGGACAGGGATCATTGCAGGGACTCCTGGATAGAGTGGGAGAACAATGTGGAACAAATCTCAAAATAATTTAAAAAAGATCAGATTTGCTGGTTTGATAGAGCCTGGTGAGACCCCTGAGACTATAGTCCCTAGTTGCCCTTCAGGTTTGGAACTGAACTCACTTCTGTGGATTCCATCCAAACAATAGACAGGCATATTGTTTACATCAGGTAGTTACATTCCTTAGAGCAATCAATGTAGGAGAACAGAAGGGCAGTCTTTGCACAGGGAGGTAGCTCAGGGGGTGGGAATGCATGGGAAGAAAGGACACAGAGAAGAAGTTGGTATGGGGAGGAATTAGGAAGAGAGCTCTTACAGTGTGGCGAATTGTAGTCAATGTTATGAAACAAAATGCGTATGAACTGCTGTATGGAAAATGAATTTGCTCTGTAAACTTTC
>NW_006921620.1:16988430-16990198 GCF_000298275.1 Orycteropus afer afer
GAATACTCCTTGGGGGTGAGAATGCTCAGACTTTATCCCACCTACTTTGGTCATGTTGTCACAAGGAATACGATGCTTGATAAAGTGGAGGGTCAGTGAAAAAGGGCTCTCAACGAAATGGATTGACACAGTGGCCACAATGATGGGTTTAGGTATAGCAAGGATTATGAGCTGGCACAGGATGGGGCAGTGTTTCGTTCTGTTGTACATAGGATTGCTGAGTCAGTGCTAACTCGATGGCAACTAACAGCAACAGGCAGGAAATGAGAGATTTTTAAAAACATCCATTAGTATTCTTTTGCATGCATTTTATATACCTGTGTAATCAGGAATTAAGTTTATAAAGTGCAGATTAGTGTATATTTTGAGAAAAAAATTAAAAGTTTAAAGCAAAGTCTGCCTCCTTTCAGAAGCATACATTTCAATTCACTAACTTTTCACTGATTGAAGACATTTGAGCTTGGATCACAGCACCCACCGTATTTGAAGCTCTGGAACCCAGTTCTGCCTTTAACTAACCGGGAGAACTGTAACAAGTCAATTTAGCTGTCTGAGTAACATTTTCCTCATCAATAAAATGGTCAATAATGAATAATGTTTGCTTTAAAGGATGTTGTTGTTAGGTGCCACTGAGTCGATTCCAACTCATAGTGATTCTATGAACAGAACTAATCACCGCCTTATCCTGTGCATCCTCACAATCTGCTATGCTTGCGTGCATTGTTGCAGCCATTGTGTCAATCCATCTCATTGAGGGTCTCCCCCTTTTTCTCTGGCCCTCCTCTTTACCAAGCATGATATGGTTCTTAAGGGACTGTTGTTGTTGATGTTATGTGCCGTCGAGTCGGACCCGACTCATAGAGACCTCTTGGTTTTCTGAGGCGGTATCACTACGGAAGTAGATTGCCCTTCCTTCCGAGGAGTGGCTGGTAGGTTTGAACCACCAGCCTTCTGGTTAGCAGTCAAGTGCCTTAGGCACTATGCTACCAAAATACATGATATGAAGTCTGGCCATTCTTGCTTCTAAGGAGCATTCCAGCTATACTTCTTCCAGGACAGATTTGTTTGTTTTACTGAATATGATTTTCAGTATTCTTTGCCAACACTGTGTTTCAAAGGCATTAACTCTTCTTCAGTCTTCCTTATTCATTCTCCAACTTTTACATGCATATGAGGTGATTGGAAATACCAGGGCTTGGGTTAGGCACAGCTTAATCTTCAAAGTGACATCTTTGCTTCTTAACACTTTAAAGAGGTATTTTGCAGCAGATTTCCTCAGTGCAATACGTCTGATTTCTTGATGACTGCTTCCATGAGTGCTGATTGTGGATCTAAGTAATATGAAATCTTTGACAACTTCAATCTTTTCTCCATTTATCGTGACATTGCTCTTTGGTCCAGTTGGATGGCTTTTGTTTTCTTTATGTTGAGGTATAATCCATACTGAAGACTGTAGTCTTTGATCTTCATCAGTAAGTGTGTCAAGTCCTCTTCACTTTCAGCAAGCAAGTTGTGTCATCTGCATATTACAAGTTGCTGATGAGTCTTCTTCCAATCCTGATGCTATGTTAATCTTCATATAGTCCAGCTTTTTATATTATCTGCTCAGCATACAGATTGAATAAGTATGGTGAAAGGATGCAACCTTGACACATTCTCCTTCTGATTTCCAACTGTTCTGGTTACCTAGTGCCACCTGACAAGAATATACCACAAATGGGATGGTCTTAACAAACAGGAGTTTATTCTTACAATTTGAAGGCTTTAA
>NW_006921620.1:16999543-17012658 GCF_000298275.1 Orycteropus afer afer
AGTAGATTGCCCAACCTTCCTTCCAAGGAGTGGCTGGTGGGTTTGAACCACCAGCCTTCTGGTTAGCAGTCAAGTGCTTTAGGCACTATGCTACCAGGACTCCTAGAACCCTTCATATTGCAATTCAAGGCTTAAATATTTTCTTCAGCTCTTTCAGCTTCAGAAATGCCAACTATGTTCTTCCCTTTAGGTTTTCTAACTCCAGGTCTTTGCACATTTCATTATAATACTTTGTTTTCTTGAGTCACCCTTTGAAATCATCTGTTCAGCTCTTTTATTTCAACATTTCTTCCTTTTGCTTTAGCTATTCTCCATTCAAGAGCAAGTTTTAGAGTCTCTTCTTACCATTTTGATCTTTTCTTCCTTTCCTGCCTTTTTAATGACCTTTTGCTTTCTTCATGTATGATGTTTTTGATGTCATCTCACAACTCATCTGGTCTTCAAGCACTGGTGTTTAATGTGTCAAATCTATTCTTCAGATGGTCTCTAAATTCAGTGGGATCCATTTAAGGTCATATTTTGGCTCGCATGGGCTTGTTTTCATTTTCTGCAGCTTGAACTTCGACTTGCATATATATGAGCAATTGTTGGTCTGTTCCACAGTCAGCTCCTGGCCTTATTTTGACTGATGATGTTGAGTTTCTTCATCATCTCTTTCCACAAATGTAGTTGATTTGATTCTGTGTATTCCATCTGGTGAGGTCTACATGTGTAGTTACCATGTATGTTGTTCAAAAAAGTATTTGGAATGAATAAATTGTCGGTCTTGAAAATTTTATCTTGCCATCTCCAGTGTCATTTCTATCACCAAGGCCATATTTTTCCAACTACTGGTGCTTCTTCTTTGTTTCCAACTTTCTCATTACAATCACTGACAACAATCAATAAACATCTTGATTACATATTTGGTCAATTTCAGACTGCAGAAGTTGGTAAAAATCTCAATTTCTTCACCTTTTGCTTGGTGATTGGTGTGTAGATTTGAATTATAGTCATATTAACTGGTATTCCTTTTAGATGTACGGATATTACCCTATCACTGACCACATTATACTTCAGGATAGATCTTGAAACGATCTTTTTGACTATGAATGGAATGCCATTCCTCTTCAATTTGTCATTCCTGGCATAGTAGACCATCTGATTGTCTGATTCAAATGACCAAAACTAGTCCATTTCAGCTCACTAATGCATAGGATATCAATCTTATGCATTCCATTTCATTTTTGACAACTTCCAATTTTCCTACGTTCATACCTTGTACATTCCACTTTCTGATTTTGAATAAATGTTTGCAGCTGTTTCTTCCCATTTTGACTTGTGCCCCATAAGCAAATGAAGGTCCCTAAAGCTTTACTCCATCACATCATTAAGGTCTCTACTTCCATAGTGATACCGCCTCTGAAACCCAAGGAGGGGTCGCTATGAGTCGGGTCCTACTCGACGGCACATAACAACAATAACAACAAGGCTTTCCAACCTGAAGGGCTCATCTTCTGGCACTATATCAGACAATGTTTCAGGGCTATTCTTAAACTTTTCCAGTAATATATCAGACAGTCTTTCACCACTGTTCAGAAGATTTTCAGTGGTCAATTCTTTCAGAAGCGGATGGCCCCGTCCTTCTTCCCAGTCTGTTCTAGTCTGGAAGCTTCGGTGAACTTGTCCACCATGGACAACCCTGTTGGTATTTGAAACACTGGTGGCATAGCCTCCAGTCTCACAGCACCACACAAACCACCACAGTACAACAAACCAACAAACAAGTGGTGGGCTTTTTAAGTAGTATTTTAAAATAGTAATAGTTTTAAATTAGATAATATATCACAGTGCCAAGGAGCTCTGGTGGTGCAGTGGTTAAAGCATTCGGCTGCTAACTAAAAGTTTGGAAGTTCAAATCTACTAGCAGCTTTGCAGGAGAAAGATGAGGCAGTCTCTTCCACAAAAATTTACAGCCTTGAAAACCCTATTTGGCAGTTCTACCCTGCCCTATGGGGTGGATATGAGTCGAAATTGACTGGATGCAAGTTGGTTTGGTTTTATCACCATGTCTGATACAGTCTGAATGTTCAAGTCACTTTAAATTCTTCCCTTTTAAACAATCTATAAATTAGTGGGGTGTGTGGGGGGGAGGGCAGGGTTGCCAAGTCCCCACTTTTAGGTTCCTCTTTAAAATGAATTAAGTCCTGAAACCCAATCAGAGACACTCATCTTATTCTGAAGTCTAGAGGACGGTTATCTTAGTTTTCATGTAGCATATATGTGTGTACTGTTGTGGAATTTGTGGGTGTATGTTGAGTGTAAAGTTGTTGATGAGGGCTTTAAGGCAGCTGTGAATTAACCGTCACTTCATGTTTTTTGCAAACTCATAAGATCTAAGAAGCCAGGGGTCTGTTGCTTATTCATTCAGCCTCCTTCTGAGTCATTCAGGTACAGGGTGTGTCTATCAAGTGACTTTACAGGGGAGGAAGTTTTGCCTTCACATCTGCTGGGATGGGCGACCAAAGACTGGGTGGGAACCGTCTAGGTAGCTGTAGGGGAGGGGCAGAAGTACTTTATTGCCACTCAGGCGAAACTGACCAGGGGCACCTCTCAGCTTCTTGTTCTGAGGTTGCGTCTAAGCAAAAGGAAGGGGTGGGCGATGTGTGAGCACTAAGGTTAGACCTCCGAAGTCAACTCGCAGATGGGAAGGGAGAGAAGGGCACCAGTATCCAACCGGGCAGCTAGAGGCGCCTGAAGGGCTGGGCGGCTCTTTCCTTTAGGAAATTCCTGAGCTTCTCAAGCCACCAACACTTTAAAATCCCCAGAACCCAGCAGCAGCCCACCTACTCAAAGGCCTCACCACTGACCAGAATCCTGGACACAGGTCTGATTTTGAGCCCAGTCGAGTGCGGGAAAACCTCGCCCCAACACCTCTCCCGGCACTGGCCCATTTCACCACGCATCCCCGGAAAGCCACTTTCTGTCCTTCTGACCGCAAGTTTCCCGGCAGCACGGGGATTAGGGGTGGAGGAACTTCTCAGTCCGTTCTCCCTCCGGCGATACTGGCCTGTTGTATCCCTCTAGTAGCCCCTTCTCAGCCTCTCAGCCCCTAAGCGCCGCCTGGTCTCAAAGGGACACGGCTCGGGTTTCCCCGCGCTGCGCATACTCGCCCTGGGGGTTGCCTAGGGCCTCAGATCCCATCTGGGCTGCGGGGGTGCGGGACTAAGGCGGAGCGCTGCCAAACTCCAGTTACTACTGGACACCCTAAGCCTTTACGGGAGAAAAGTTTCCAAAGGCTCTTCACCTTTCTTTTCCAAAGCTGGGGAGAATCCACGGCATCGCCTGGAAGCAGCGGATGGCAGAGCAAGGGCTGTGATTTATACATTGAAGTCCTGGGGGCACCGGGCTCCGCCCCTTCTCTCTTTCATTTGGGTTGCTGGTAAGGGAGGAGGAGTTCTTTTTTTTTTTTTTTCCGCTTCTGCCCCAGATCTTTCCTGGACAGTGTGTCTGAGCAGCGGAGATCCGGAGGCCCCAGCTACTGGCTGAGGCCGTAAGGGGGCTAAATGCATTAACCCCTCCGGGTTTCGTCCTAAAGAAGTCACACAGCCTCTGCGTGGCTCTCCGCGGCTTCGCGTGGCGGGCCGGCGCGGGCCACTGAGAGCCGGGCTAGCCATTGGAGTACACGGCTGCAGAGGGAGGGGACCCCGAGTCGAGTAAGTTAGCAAGGGCGCGACGCCGTCAGTCAGCGGCAGCAAGATGCCCAGCGCACTGTGCAGACCCGGGGCTCTCCGAAAGCAACTCCGTCCTGCTTGAGCGAGGTAGGAGCCTGAGAGCGGCGCCCGCCCGGGCGCGGAGCTCCACGGGGGAGGGGAGGACTTCGGTATAAAAAACGAATTTTTAAGAACGAAGCCAAACGAAAACTTTGAAAACATATCTGGATGCTGAAAACAAGCTACTAACGAGCGCAACCCCATTGGATTGTTCTTGGGACTTTTCTGATTTATGGAGTTTGGAGAAGGGTTAAATTCCAATTGTAGAACCGACTGGGATTGAGGGGTGGAAGCTGCGGTTGGTCGGAGAAGAGGGAGGAAGGCGGTTATTTTTGGAAATCCTATAGACAAAGAATAAGGGGGTGGGGAAAGTGGCTTTTAAACTAACAGTCCCCGAGCGCAGGGTGCAGAATTCGAAGGGGAAATTCGGAGCTGCTCGGCGCCAGCAGCCTCTCTGTCCCGGGAATTGTCGGGGTGTTTCTTACCTCTGTTATGCCACTTTCTATCACCGTTGACTCGACGGTACCAAACAACAACAAATCACAATTGCTGCGTTACTTTGAAACATGTGTTTAAGCAACTTTGGAATTCTGCTAAACAATGTTGTGTTTTGCTACCTCCATGCTTTCTAGTTCACTTGAAGAGGCATAGAACTGTTGGGGAAGGCAGTCAATACAACTGTCCACTTTTGCTTAGCAACGCACCAGACGTCAGTTTATGCGAGTTTCTGGAGAGTAGTAGTTCTGCACTCAAATTAGGAATGTGGAGGCATGTATTTTTGTCGTTTGTAGTATAACTTCTTTTGTGTGTGTGTGTTACACTGTAACTAAAAATACTTATGCAATCAATGAAAATCCCGAGCTTCTAGGATTTACTGCAGGTTCTTAGGAATCGTTTTCACTGAGTTCCTTTAAGTTCACTTGCACTGGCTTGGGGGTGGTGGTGGTGGTGGGGAGGAATAGGCAATTGCTTCACGGAGGCGCTAAGCTTTCTTTCCTGTTTACCCAAGGCTAGGGAGGGTTTGGCTGCCCACACCTCACTGCGCCCTAGGACCCAGGGTGGTGAGCAGACCCTGCACACCTGCTCCTAGAGAGTTATTAATAGAGCCCATAGAATGGCTTACGCTGTCAAGTGATTTTCGTGCAAATCTAATTTCTTGCATGGCAATTAGGAGGTGGCGCTCGTCTCTGTTAGCTGGGGGAAGGAGAGGCTGAGGTGTGTGTCTTTGCCTTCACATTGGCAGTTGGATGTCTCCTGTGCAGAAACCATGAGCTGGCGGTGAGTGCGAGGCTGAGCCAGTGAACATTTCAGAGAATCTCTGAGCTGGAAATTGGGGAGCGAGGACGGGAATAGAATTAGAATGGGTCACGGTTCTTCACATTTCCCATTTTCTTTTGAGTGGATGTGGCCCACCGTAGGGAAAGGTTGCATCTTGACCAGTTGGAGTTTTCAGTTAGGGCAAACTTTTGGTTTCTCTTCTGCTCTCTCCTTACCACCCCCACTCCCCTTTTTTTGGCAATCAAGGAAAATTTGATTTTTTTTTTTTTTATTCCTCTCCCTGAGCTCTCATGAAGTTTCTTTAAAACAAATCAACAACAATAAAACTGGAACAATGCCTTAGCTAGAGTGAATTATGCCAGTGTGATATAGCTTTTTTCCTGACGTTCTCCTCTTTGTGACTTGTTTAAGGCTGCTGTTTCCAAAGCTCCCTCAAGCCAAGGAAAAGCCTGATCTGTCTCACTGAACCACTCGGGCAAGGAGTGACGGTCTTCTCAACGTTGCCCTCTAGCGTTGGTCTGGAGAAGTACTACCCCTGGATTCCCGGGGACACAGTGCAGCACCATGGGATCTAACAGCATCCCGCAGGACCTCCGCTCCTCCGTCTCCGACTATGTCAACTATGACATCATCATCCTGCATTACAACTATACGGGAAAGCTGAACATAAGCACCGACAAGGAGAATGGCATTAAACTGACTTCGGTGATGTTCATCCTCATCTGCTGCTTTATCATTCTGGAGAATATCTTTGTCTTGTTGACCATTTGGAAAACCAAGAAGTTCCATAGACCCATGTACTATTTTATTGGTAACCTGGCTCTCTCAGACCTGTTGGCAGGAGTGGCTTATGTGGCCAACCTGCTTTTGTCTGGGGCCACCACCTACAAACTTACCCCCGCCCAATGGTTTCTGCGGGAAGGGAGCATGTTTGTGGCCCTGTCTGCCTCCGTGTTTAGCTTGCTAGCCATCGCCATTGAGCGCTACATCACAATGCTGAAGATGAAACTCCACAATGGCAGCAACAGCTTCCGCTCCTTCTTGCTGATCAGTGCCTGCTGGGTCATCTCGGTCATCCTGGGCGGCCTGCCCATCATGGGCTGGAACTGCATCGGCACGCTGCCCAGCTGTTCCACTGTGCTGCCACTCTACCACAAGCACTATATCCTCTTCTGCACCACCGTCTTTACTCTGCTTCTGCTCTCCATCGTCATCCTATACTGTAGAATCTACTCTTTGGTTAGGACTCGGAGCCGCCGTCTGACCTTTCGAAAGAATATATCCAAGGCCACCCGGAGCTCTGAGAAGTCACTGGCGCTACTCAAGACAGTGATTATTGTCCTGAGTGTCTTCATTGCTTGTTGGGCTCCCCTCTTCATCCTGCTCCTGCTAGATGTGGGCTGCAGGGTCAAAACCTGCGGCATCCTCTTTAGAGCTGAGTACTTCCTGGTGTTGGCTGTGCTCAACTCCGGCACCAACCCCATCATCTACACTCTGACCAACAAGGAGATGCGCCGGGCCTTCATCAAGATCATGTCCTGCTGCAAGTGTCCTAGCGGAGACTCCACTGGCAAATTCAAGCGACCCATCATAGCTGGTGTGGAATTCAGCCGCAGTAAATCCGACAATTCCTCCCATCCCCAGAAAGACGATGGGGACAACCCAGAGACCATTATGTCTTCTGGAAATGTCAACTCTTCTTCCTAAAACTGAAAGCTGCCAATCTATAGGGAGTGTTCTTATGTGGTCACCACCCCAGTATTTGGAAAAATTCTCTGGGTCTCGACTTCTGCCAGCTAGGAGCTGCTGCAAGCTAGAAGGAGGGAAGAAGAGACTTAGAGAAGGCTGATGGTGCCAGGTGTTGGTGGGTAGAGTTCCTGTGAACAGTGCACTGGGAAGGGTGGAGATAGGATCCAGGCCTGGAATATATTTCCTCCCCTCTGGAGCTTTGATTTTGCATTGAGCCAAAGGTCTAGCATTGTCAGGCTCCTAAAGGGTTCATCTGGCCCCTCCTCAAAGACTCATGGCCCCATGTGAATGCATCTTTTTGTGGAACTTTGAGGAGAATATGTTTTCTTTCACTTTAGAATGAGTGTGTGCACTTCTACTTCTCTAGGAATGTTCTGCATATCCTGTTCTCCATTCCCCTTCACACCTCCTCCTCAAATTCTTTTACTTTATATGTTAACTGTCTGGCATTCATCACAACCAGAGTGGTGGCATGGTCCATTGCTTGGCCATCTGTAGCAGGTAGACTGGGTTGAGTAGCCAGACCATGTGGAGATGGAGATGATTTGGAAAATAAAGCAATTTCATTTGCTGAGGCCAAAGTTTCCACATAAGCTGGATCAGTGTTTTGGAATTTTGGTTGAAGTCACTTTGTTTTTCTGGTTTTTTTTTTAAACATTATTTCTTTACAGTGAAATAAATGAATTACAGTGTCATATTCATTGTGGCTGAATAAATATAGGAAATCCACTTTATCTAAATGATATCAGCCAGGATCCTTAGTCATAAAATAAAACAAGGTGAAAACTGACTAGGAGTTGACTTTTGTAAACCAAGAGAGATTCCTTAATGAATTTGTCTAACAAATACAGTATCTGTCTTTGGCACTTTTCTTGATGTTTATTTCAGAGTGTTGTGTGATTCGTTCCAACCAAGAGGATGGTTGTATTTTATTGTGTTACAAATACTTTTTATGATTTTTGAATGTATGTTTCAGCAAAGGTCATTTTATTGGATTTTTCTAACTTGTGTTAACACCATTGAATGTGCATATCTTAAGATAATACCATTCTGTTGTGCCCTTAAAGCATTACTTTAACTGATAGGGAACACCAGACATTTTTCAGTATAGTGTAAATTAGATAGTTAATTGAAGAGGTGTATAAATGTTACAAAGAATAAAAATATATTGTTGTCTCTTTAGTATGGTTTTCTTCAGTGCAATTAAACTGAGAAATGTCTTGATGTTTTTTTTTTAAATAGTATTTAATAGGTTTCTGACTTTCGTGGATCATTTTGCACATAGCTTTATCAACTTTTAAACATTAATAAACTGATTTTTTTAAAGAGATCCCTTTGTGAAGAGCATTTTTAAAAATAATTATTAAGATGCTATGTGGTTTTGGGAATCAAAAAGTTAAGGGCAGAATTCTGTTGTTCTTTCAAGGATTTTACCTTGATAAACTGGAGTGTGAAAAAAAAAAAAAAGTGTGGTTTGTTCAGAAACCACCCTATCTGCTTCAGGAAGAGAAACTTCAATAATTTAACACCGAAGAGTAGTAAAGAATGAGATGAAAACCACCAACTTTTTAAATACCACATTGCAAGTAAATATAATAGTTTGAGTTTTAAATTGACTGCATTCAAGGCAAACTAAATTAAGTAATTCTGCTCTAACACATGGATTTTTAAAGAAATAAAAGCAATGTGGTTGTAAATCTTAGATTATGACGCTTAATGATCAGCTCAAACCCATTAACAAAACTTTACATTCTTGGCCACTTACCACCATGCTAGGGAAGTGGGAATTTGAACATTGGAGATAATATTAAACCCCTTCATTACTTCCAGGAGACTGTCTTGGGTTCTCCTACTCCACACTTTGAACAAATATGGGTATGTACAATATCAATGAGGTAGCAAGTTGTAAAATGCAGGCTGAGTAGCATAACACTTTTTATCTGAAAGCTTTGAATTCTTAGTATTTGAAAGTTTTAATACCTTTAGTCTTTAGTTTCTCCAACTATAAAATGAGAGCAAGAGCACTTTGGAAGCATCATAAAACTGTCGTATGAGTTATTTCAATCTTATTTTAATAATGTTGTCTTCATTGGGTTTTAAATTGGTTTCTGTGTTCAGCTTTCCAGTTCTATTGTTGTTACTTTCAGAATTGTGCTTTCAAATGTCATTGAATATGTACAGGACACAGTTGGGACGTGAAGATAAACCTCACCTCATAGACTAGATGTCATTTCTGGGTAAGGTTAACTGTGGGAAACAGG
This sequence comes from Orycteropus afer afer, assembly GCF_000298275.1. Lineage (NCBI taxonomy): Eukaryota > Metazoa > Chordata > Mammalia > Tubulidentata > Orycteropodidae > Orycteropus > Orycteropus afer. Next base: position 17,008,584 of record NW_006921620.1, read on the forward strand.
AGTGTGTTCACTAAGGAAACCTTAGGTCACAACCTCCAGTTTCCTGAAGGAAATGCCAAAAATGCTCCAAAGACAAAAGAGTGGAAACAAACTGGAATGTCTCTATCCATCTGTCTGGTGAGGCGGAAGGAATGATTTCATGTTACACTCACTTCCTAGAGCTTTCATGACAGAGTCAAGCATACTGGAAAATATGTCCATTTTCTGTTTCTATGGAAGACCAAGTGTCCCTCACCACAGTGGTGACTTGCCTGGAGGGGAAAGATGAGAAAGGGCACTGGCCCTGGTGGGATTGGGGATCTCATTGTCATTGGGGATCTCAGTCATTGGTGACAAGGAGAACAGCCTCACTTGCCTATCTGAGAGTAGATTTGCTTTCTTACAGAAAACTCCAGAGAGTGCATTTCATTCCCTAAAAGCTGGACAGTCATGGATTATGGTTTTCCTGGGTAGATGTGTGGCAGGGCCCAAGTTCTTGCCAAGAAGCAAAGGTTAGAATGAAGGAATCCTTGGTTGTATTCCAGAATGAATTATCTGGCTTTAATTTAACATATTCTGAGAGTTGATGATGGAAAAAGTCTCAACAAATATATGTATTAAAATATAAACATCTAAAGTATTGATTAAAAATGTACATAGTATTTTTCAAGAAGAATAAAACCAATAACCCTGGCAAAATGTGACATATTCTTGTAAAAAAGTACAAATTGGCTCTTAAATAATGTTCAGGAAAGTTACAAAATTACATCAAACAATACTTTATTCAAAATAAAATTAAAAGTGATTGCATTTTTTACAGGACATTGAAATAAAAATCTTATATAAGACGTGAGCCTTCCTTTCTCATCTCAGCAGAGAAATTTAGTTTTTTAATAAAAGATGGTCTAGTTAACATTAGAGATTCAAAATTTATAGTAAAGGGAAATTTGCATTCATGTTCATTAGACACTTGATTCTATTTTTGCAATACAAACACCAACATGTGAGTTGTGGTTTGTGGCAGACCTACTGTTTTTTCCCCACTGTGAAAAGTCTCATTGCAAAGATTTTAACTTTACTTGTTTTCAAATTGGATTAATTTCTACTATTTTTTTCCTGTTATGTTGTTTAAACTCTACCTTTTTTCCTGTATCACAAAAGAAAATGAAAAAGCCTAGTGAAATTGTATTTATCCAGGAGTCAAATTGAATAGGATAACAATAATGGCCAATGCATTTCTCTTATAGTAATTTCAAACTATGCTGCACTTTTTGGATAGTTTTTATTCCATGCCTTCATTCATTACTTTATTGTGCTCTGTCACTTTTTGTGGACAACTACAAATACAGCTATGTTTTGGAACTACTACTTTGAAATCACAAATTCAAAAATGTGATTGGCTCTACTGAGGTAATCCTACAAAATGAAGACTTGAAGTTAAAGTAATTTTAAGCACTAATAGCCTCATTTCCCCCTGAGATGTAAGCAATAGTATTAAAAAATAATTGCAAAAACTGTTAAAAAAATTGACCATGTGGATAGTAACAAGCTCAAAAATTAATCTCTAGCTAGAAGCCATCATCCAACCACAATATTCTATTTGGAATATTGGGTTCCTGGAATCTGTGCAGAAAGATCAGCTACTCTTTTTCAAATATTGCTTTCTCTGTACACCTCAACTGGGATGGTGTTTTTTGTTCCCTGAGAACACCTAACTAAGTAGATCAGACTAGATTTCATCTTGTTTTCTTTTCCCAACTAATTCAATTTAACTATATTTGTCTGTGTTGTTTTCTAAATATTTTATAAACAGTTTGAGGCAGGAATCAGAAATAACCAAGAGAAACACCTGTAGGACCTAACATTCTATCTCTGTGAACTCTGTAAATTTTTTATGTGGAATCTTAATAGATTGTGTCATTTCCTCCAAACTTCTTTCCTGCTCTTTTGATGTGTGGTTTACGTGGGGGGACCCAAAATACTTTTTTATATACACCATTGCTTTCACTGTCAAACTAATTGCAAATGAAGTCATGTTTCATAATACCCAAGCAAGCAAGCTTTAATTGAATAACTAAAAGCCTTTAAATGGTCCTCAAAGAGACAGGATTTTTGCGTAATAGTCAAAAGAACTGGGAGAGATAAAATGAAGATAACAGTGAGGGAAGGTTAGACCTTCATTTAACCAAAATCAAACCTGTTGCCCGTTGAGTCTGTTCAGACCCATAGTGACCTTATGACTAAGTAAAACCCTACCCCCAACCCCCTCCACTTCCTAAATCTTTACTGAAACAGCAACTTACATGGAGTTGCTAGTGAGGTCCGACCTTTCAGTTAATAGCTGAGCTCTCAACCACTGTAACATCAGGGCTCCTTACACCTGCATTTAGTTCAGTCTTTTGACAATACTTGACAAGAGCAGGAAAGGAGAAAATTAGGGTTATGTTGAAGATATTTTTCCCAATATCTCTTGTCCTTTGTGCTTTCTTCTCATATTCAGACTCAAGTGATTCCTGAGTTTCCCATGCTCTATTTTCATCCCTTTGAGGACAGTTCCAACTCCTAGTGACCCAATGTACAAAAGAACAAAACACTGCCTGGTCCTGCACCATCCTCACAACCATTGCTATGTTTGAGCTCATTGTTGCAGCCACTGTGTCAATCCATCTTGTTGAGGGTTTCCTCTTTTTTACTAACCCTCTACCTTACCAAGCATAATATCCTTCTCCAGGGGCTGATCCGTCCTGATAACATGACCGACCAAAGTACAAAAGGTGAAGTGTCACCATCCTTGCTTCTAAGGAACATTCTGGTTGTACTTCACTTAAGACAGATTTGTTTGCTCTTCCAATAGTCCATATTCAATATTCTTCATCAACATCATAATTCAAATACACCAGTTCTTCTTGGTATTTTCAATCACCTCATATGCATGCATAAGCTGGAAAATGAATAAGACAGACTGAAGAAGAATTGATGTTCTTGGCACGGCCATTAGCAAAAGCCTAGTATGAGTTGCAGATGCGATCGAACAGAAATTGCTGCACTGAATTTTATTGAAGCGTCTTCATGTATCTAACCAGCTTATCTGTTAATAATGGATAAACACATTGTGGCAAAGTCATACAACAAAATTTAACTACTCATCAATATAAAGGAACTATTCCTGATTCATTTTGAGTTGTGGTGTTGGTGAAGAATACTGAAAATACTGTGGACTGCCAGAAAAATGAACAAATTGTCCTGGAAGAAGTGCAACCAGAATACTGCTTAGAAGTGAGAATGGCCAGACTTTTTCTCCTACCTTGGTCATGTTGTCAGAAGGGACCATTCCCTGGAGAAGGATATCATGCTTGGTAAAATAGAAGGTCAGCGAAAAAAGCACAAGATCCACAACAAAAAGGACTGACAGCGTGGCTGCAATGATGGCCTCAAATATAGCAAGGGTTGTGAGGATAATGCACAATCAGGCAGTGTTCATTCTGCTGTGCATAGGGTCACTATGAGTTGGAGCTGACTGGACACCCAACCAACAACAACTGATTAATGTAACAACTTACATTGATCTCAAAGCCATTATATTGAGCAAAATAAGGCAGTAAAAAATGAGCACACTGTATGATTCAATTCATGTGCAATTCAAGAACAGATAAAACTAATCCATGGGAATAGAGATCAGGACAGTAGTTACTTGGGGGATAGGGCAAGTGGATAAACTGGAAAGGAACCCGAAGGAACTTTCTAGGTTGTTGGCAAAGTTCTATATCTTAGAGTATTAATTATCTGATTATTACTTACAATTAAGTACTCCATTATCTAAGTATTGATTAGAGTATGGGAGCTCTGGTGGCATAGTGTCTAAGGCATTTGACTGCTAACCAGAAGGCTGGTGGTTCAAACCCACCATCCACTCCTCAGAAGGAAGGTTGGGCAATCTACTTCTATGGTGATACTGCCTCGGAAACCCAAGGAGGGGTCGCTGTGAGTTGGCTCCGACTCCATGGCAATGGTTGCCTTTGTTGGTTGCATTAATTAGAGTATATCTTAATCAAATGTTAAGACCTGTGAAATTAAAAAAAGAAAAAGTATATATATA